>NW_026283241.1:0-5116 GCF_023373465.1 Oncorhynchus keta | reverse complement strand
CCTCTAGGGGTAGCACCATGGTATGGCCTTTGGAGGACATTTACGTCATTTCCGGTCACAACTTGCAGGCTTGTTTTCGAATTGCTGTGCGTTTTGTTGCCAACCTATTTTGCTACCTGACAACTTTACGGGTTTCACTTTTTAATTACCCGTTCATATATTTATTTATTTTTCCTCAACTTTTCACTCCGGACTGCTTTATCTGGACGATTAAACCAGGACCTCCAGCAGCGAGCTACGTAGTAACATTAACTATGGTGCTCATTGCTAGCAAAACACATTGTCACGCTCAGTGAGCTGAGCATCTTTACAGGCCCAAAAGCTAGGCATAATGGCTAAAGGCAGTGAGAATTTCAGTGTAAAGGAAGGATGAAACAGTCTGTACCTACAATAAATTTCAGATAGTAGTGTAATTCCCTGGCACAGTCCACGGCGGACAACTTTCTCCACGGTTTCTGGAAGGAAATGCTGTAGGAACTCAACCCGGTGTCATCATTCAGCAGACAAGAAACTTTCAGCGGTTTTCCCCATTAAACAGCGGTTGATTCAGACCAGTCTTCCTCTGATCTCTCTCCCACTCCATTCCGGTCAAGGCATGGCTTACGCCATTAGCTCTGACAAGTGAAAACTCCTGAGTGTTGAAAAACCGCCTGCCATTATTAGACTTAAGCCCGAATCATCAAGCGAGTCATACATAACACCGGGGGCAGGGCTACCGGCGTTAAGGCTAATCTGAAGATGGTGCTGGCTAAAGCTAAAACTGGCGAGTGTAGAGAGTATAGAGATATTATCCCACGTCAGCACCAACGATGTTAGGGATGAACAGTCAGAGATCACCAAAGCAACATGCTTCTGCGTGCATATCAGCTAGAAAGATGTGTCGGCATCGAGTAATTGTCTCTGGCCCCTCCCAGTTAGGGGAGTGATGAGCTCTACAGCAGAGTCTCACAACTCAATCGCTGGTTGAAAACTGTTTTCTGCCCCTCCCAAAAGATAGAATTTGTAGATAATTGGCCCTCTTTCTGGGACTCACCCACAAACAGGACCAAGCCTGACCGCTGCTGAGGGAGTTTGACCTCCATCTAGCTGGAGGTGCTCTCATCTTATCTGCCAACATAGACAGGGCTCTAACTCCTCTAGCTCCACAATGAAATGGGTGCAGGCCAGGCAGCAGGCTATTAGCCAGCCTGCCAGCATAGTGGAGTCTGCCACTAGCATAGTCAGTGTAGTCAGCTCAAGCTATCTACCCAGTGAGACCGTGTCTGTGCTCTGACTGGTTGGGCAAAGCTAAACATGGCGGTGTTCGCCTTAGCAATCTCACTAGGATAAGACACATAGTTCCTGTCATTACTGAAAGAGATCATGATGCCTCACATCTCAAAATAGGGCTACTTAATGTTAGATCCTTACTTCAAAGGCAATTATAGTCAATGAACTAATCACTGATCATAATCTTGATGTGATTGGCCTGACTGAAACATGGCTTAAGCCTGATGAATTTACTGTGTTAAATGAGGCCTCACCTCCTGGCTACACTAGTGACCATATCCCCCGTGCATCCCGCAAAGGCGGAGGTGCTGCTAACATTTACGATAGCAAATTTCAATTTACAAAAAAAATGACGTTTTGTCTTTGAGCTTCTAGTCATGAAATCTATGCAGCCTACTCAATCACTTTTATAGCTACTGTTTACAGGCCTCCTGGGCCATATACAGCGTTTCTCACTGAGTTCCCTGAATTCCTATCAGACCTTGTAGTCATTGCAGATAATATTCTTTGAGTGACTTTAATATTCACATGGAAAAGTCACAGACCCACTCCAAAAGGCTTTTGGAGCCATCATCGACTCAGTGGGTTTGTCCAACTTGTCTCTGGACCCACTCATATCACAGTCATACGCTGGACCTAGTTTTGTCCCATGGAATAAATGTTGTGGATCTTAATGTTTTTCCTCATAATCCTGGACTATCGGACCACCATTTTATTACGTTTGCAATTGCAACAAATAATCTGCTCAGACCCCAACCAAGGAACATCAAAAGTCGTGCTATAAATTCACAGACAACACAAAAGATTCCTTGATGCCCTTCCCAGACTCCTCTGCCTGCCAAGGACGCCAGAGGACAAAAAATCCGTTAACCACCTAACTGAGGATCTCAATTTAACCTTGCGCAATACCTAGATGCAGTTGCACCTAAAAACTAAAAAAATGTCTCATAAAAACTAGCTCCCTGGTTTAGAAAATACCCGAGCTCTGAAGCAAGCTTCAGAAAATTGGAACGGAAATGGCGCCACACCAAACTGGAAGTCTTCCGACTAGCTTGGAAGGACGGTACCGTGCAGTACCGAAGAGCCCTTACTGCTGCTCGATGCGTCCTATTTTCTAACTTAATTGAGGAAAATAAGAACAATCCGAAATTCCTTTTTGATACTGTGGAAAAGCTAACTAAAAAGCAGCATTCCCCAAGAGAGGATGACTTTCACTTTAGCAGTGATAAATTCATGAACTTCTTTGAGGAAAAGATTATGATTATTAGAAAGCAAATTACGGACTCCTCTTTAAACCTGCGTATTCCTCCAAACCTCAGTTGTCCTGAGTCTGCACAACTCTGCCAGGACCTAGGATCAAGAGAGACGCTCAAGTGTTTTAGTACTATATCTCTTGACACAATGATGAAAATAATCATGGCCTCTAAACCTTCAAGCTGTATACTGGACCCTATTCCAACTAAACTACTGAAAGAGCTGCTTCCTGTGCTTGGCCCTCCTATGTTGAACATAATAAACGGCTCTCTATCCACTGGATGTGTACCAAACTCACTAAAAGTGGCAGTAATAAAGCCTCTCTTGAAAAAGCCAAACCTTGACCCAGAAAATATAAAAAACTATCGGCCTATATCGAATCTTCCATTCCTCTCAAAGATTTTAGAGAGGCTGTTGCGCAACAACTCACTGCCTTCCTGAAGACAAACAATGTATACGAAATGCTTCAGTCTGGTTTTAGACCCCATCATAGCACTGAGACGGCACTTGTGAAGGTGGTAAATGACATTTTAATGGCATCGGACCGAGAGCTCTGCATCTGTCCTCGTGCTCCTAGACCTTAGTGCTGCTTTTGATACCATCGATCACCACATTCTTTTGGAGAGATTGGAAACCCAAATTGGTCTACGGACAAGTTCTGGCCTGGTTTAGATCTTATCTGTCGGAAAGATATCAGTTTGTCTCTGTGAATGGTTTGTCCTCTGACAAATCAACTGTACATTTCGGTGTTCCTCAAGGTTCTGTTTAGGACCACTATTGTTTTCACTATATATTTTACCTCTTGGGGATGTTATTCGAAAACATAATGTAAACTTTCACTGCTATGCGGATGACACACAGCTGTACATTTCAATGAAACATGGTGAAGCCCCAAAATTGCCCTCGCTAGAAGCATGTGTTTCAGACATAAGGAAGTGGATGGCTGCAAACTTTCTACTATTAAACTCGGACAAAACAGAGATGCTTGTTCTAGGTCCCAAGAAACAAAGAGATCTTCTGTTGAATCTGACAATTAATCTTAATGGTTGTACAGTCGTCTCAAATAAAACTGTGAAGGACCTCGGCGTTACTCTGGACCCTGATCTCTCTTTTGAAGAACATATCAAGACCATTTCGAGGACAGCTTTTTTCCATCTACGTAACATTGCAAAAATCAGAAACTTTCTGTCCAAAAATGATGCAGAAAAATTAATCCATGCTTTTGTCACTTCTAGGTTAGACTACTGCAATGCTCTATTTTCCGGCTACCCGGATAAAGCACTAAATAAACTTCAGTTAGTGCTAAATACGGCTGCTAGAATCCTGACTAGAACCAAAAAATTTGATCATATTACTCCAGTGCTAGCCTCTCTACACTGGCTTCCTGTCAAAGCAGGGCTGATTTCAGGTTTTACTGCTAACCTACAAAGCATTACATGGGCTTGCTCCTACCTACCTCTCTGATTTGGTCCTGCCGTACATACCTACACGTACGCTACGGTCACAAGACGCAGGCCTCCTAATTGTCCCCTAGAATTTCTAAGCAAACAGCTGGAGGCAGGGCTTTCTCCTATAGAGCTCCATTTTTATGGAACGGTCTGCCTACCCATGTCAGAGACGCAAACTCGGTCTCAACCTTTAAGTCTTTACTGAAGACTCATCTCTTCAGTGGGTCATATGATTGAGTGTAGTCTGGCCCAGGAGTGGGAAGGTGAGCGGAAAGGCTCTGGAGCAACGAACCGCCCTTGCTGTCTCTGCCTGGCCGGTTCCCCTCTTTCCACTGGGATTCTCTGCCTCCTAACCCTGTTACGGGGGCTGAGTCACTGGCTTGCTGGGGCTCTCTCGTGCCGTCCCTGGGGGGGTGCGTCACCTGGGTGGGTTGATTCACTGTTGTGGTCGGCCTGTCTGGGTTGCCCCCCTTGGGTTGTACCGTGGCGGAGATCTTTGTGGGCTATACTCGGCCTTGTCTCAGGATGGTAAGTTGGTGGTTGAAGATATCCCTCTAGTGGTGTGGGGGATGTGCTTTGGCAAAGTGGGTGGGGTTATATCCTTCCTGTTTGGCCCCTGTCCGGGGTGTCCTCGGATGGGGCCACAGTGTCTCCTGACCCCTCCTGTCTCAGCCTCCAGTATTTATGCTGCAGTAGTTTATGTGTCGGGGGCTAGGGTCAGTTTGTTATATCTGGAGTACTTCTCCTGTCCTATTCGGTGTCCTGTGTGAATCTAAGTGTCGTTCTCTAATTCTCTCCTTCTCTTTCTTTCTCTCTCTCGGAGGACCTGAGCCCTAGGACCATGTCCCAGGACTACCTGACATGAGGACTCCTTGCTGTCCCCAGTCCACCTGGCCATGCTCCTGCTCCAGTTTTCAACTGACCTGAGCCCTAGGACCGTGCCCCAGGACTACCTGACATGAAGGCTCCTTGCTGTCCCCAGTCCACCTGACTGTGCTGCTGCTCCAGTTTCAACTGTTCTGCCTTATTATTATTAGACCATGCTGGTCATTTATGAACATTTGAACATCTTGGTCATGTTCTGTTATAATCTCTACCCGGCACAGCCAGAGAGGACTGGCCACCCACATAGCCGGTTCCTCTCT
>NW_026283240.1:0-6994 GCF_023373465.1 Oncorhynchus keta | reverse complement strand
ATGAACAGCATTCTTACACAGGTATTCCTCTGTCCAGATGGGATAGGGCAGTGCGATGGCGATTGCATAGTCTGTGGATCGATTGGGGCGGTATGCATATTGAAGTGGATCTAGGGTGTCTGGTAAAGGTAGAGGTTATATGATCCCCTAACTAACCTCTCAAAGCATTTCATGATGACTGACATGTGTGCTACAGGGCAATAGTAATTTAGTTCAGTTCTTTGCTTTCTTGGGTAGAGGAATAATGGTTGACATTTTGAAGCATGTGGGAACAGACTGGGATAGGAGAGATTGAATATGTCCGTAAACACTCCAGACAGCTGATCAGCACATACTCTGACACGCGGCTAGGGATGCCGTCCGGGCCGGTAGCCTTGAGGGCTTAAATGTCTTACTCACGTCGGCCATGGAGAACGAGGCCCACAGTACTTGGGAGCGAGTCGTCTGTGGCGCTGTATTATCCTCAAATCGGGAAAAAGGTGTTTTGCTTTTTCTGGGAGCAAGACGTCGGTATCCGACGTGGCTGGTTTTCCCTTTGTAATCCCGTGATTGTCAGTAGACCCTGCTACATACGCCTCGTGTCTGAGCTTTTGAATGCGACTCCGCTTTGTCTCTGTACTTAGGTTTTGCCTGTTTGATTGCCTTTGAGAGGGAATAACTATGCTATTTCTATTCAACCATATCCCAGTCACTTTGCCATGGTTAAATGCGGTGGTTCGCTCTTTCAGTTTTGTGCGACTGCTTCTATCTATCCACGGTTTCTTATATACACCGTGTGTCAGTGTATACATTGATGTTATTCTTAGAGGCTACCTGGAATATATCCCAGTCTGCATGATCAAAACAATCTTGAAGCATGGATTTCCGATTGGTCAGACCAGCGCGTTGAATAGACCTTAGCACGGGTACTTCCTGTTTGAGTTTCTGCCTATAGGAAGGGAGGAGCAAAATGGAGTCATGATCTGATTTGCCAAAGGGAGGGCAGGGGCGGGCCTTGTAGGCATCCCAGAAGTTGGAGTAGAAGTGGTCGAGTGTTTAACAGTGCGAATACTACAGTCAATGTGTTGGTAGAACTTTGGTAGCGTTTTTCCTCAAATTTGCATTGTTAAAATCCCCAGCTACAATAAATGTGGCATCAGGATATGGGTTCCAGTTTGCACAAAGTCCAGTGTAGTTCCTTGAGGGCCATTGTGGTATCAGTTTAACGGGAATTACTGTAGGAGCTAATACTGTCGGCAGTGAGGTATTCTACGTCGGGTGAACAAAAGGACTTGAGTTTCTGTACGCTATCTCAATCATGCCATGAGTAGTTAATCATGAAATATACACCCCCACCTTCTTCCCGGAGAGTTCTTTATTCCTGTCTGCACAATGCACTGAGAACCCAGCTGGCTGTTTGAACGGGGTCAGTAGATCCGGAGAGAGCCGCGATTCCGTGAAACTGAGTATGTTAGTCCCTAATGCTTCTATGGAAGGAGATCCTGCCCTGAGCTTGTCTACTTTATTGTCCAGAGACTGAACATTAGCAAGTAATATACTTGGAAGCGGTGGATGGTGTGCACGCCTCCTGAGTCTGACTAGAAGTCCACTCCGAATAAGTCTTCTCGCTGGCGGCGTCTTGGAGCAGCCTCTGGGATAAGTTAAATTGCCTGGGTGGTACATACAAAAGATCCAACCGGAAAGTCTTTATTCTTGGACGTAATGCTGGTGAGTTACAGCCGCTCTGATATCAAAGTTTTTTTTCCGGCTGTATGTAATAACACACTTTTCTGGAATAATAATTTTAGAAATGGAACACACAAAAGAAAATACTGCAAAGCTGCTTAGGAGCTAGAAGCAAATCAAATTTTATTGGTCACATACGCATGGTTAGCAGATGTTAATGCAAGTGTAGTGAAATGCTTGTGCTTCTAGTTCAACCATCTAACAAGTAATCTAACAAAGCAAAGCTGCTATGTCGGCGCCATCTTGCTGTGTCACTTAGTCTTCTGCACATATTGTAGGCGGTCTGCATTTACACTGAACAAAATATAAACGCAACATGTAGTGTTGGTTCCATGTTTCATGAGCTGAAATTAAAGATCCCATAAAATGTATATACGCACAAAAAGCAGATTTCTCTGAAATGTTGGGCACAAATGTGTTTACATCCTTGTTAGTGAGCATTTCTCCTTTGCCAAGGAAATCCATCCACCTGACCGGGGTTTCATATCAAGAAGCTGATCAAACAGCATGATCATTTCACAGGTGCACCTTGTGCATGGGACAATAAGGCCATTAAGTTTTGTCACACAACACAATGCCACAGATGTTGAGGGAGTGTGCAATTGGCATGCTGACTGCAGGAATGTCAACTAAAACTGTTGCCAGATAATTTTAAGTTAATTTCTCCTACATGAGCCACCTCCAATAATTAGAAAATTTGGCAGTACGTCCAACCAGCCTCACAACCGCGACCGCTTTTATGGCGTTGTGGGGCAAGCGGTTTGCTGATGTCAATGTTATGAACAGAGTGCACCATGGTGGCAGTGGGGTTATGGTATAGGCAGGCATAAGCTACGGACAACGAAAACAATTGCATTTTGTTGATGGCAATTAAATGTACAGATACCGTGACGAGATCTTGAGGCCCATTGTTGTGCCATTTCAATATGATAATGCACAGCCCCATCTGTAGGACCTAACACATTTATTACAATTGACTGATTTCCTTATGTAAAGTCATTGAAATTGTTGCATGTTTTTATATTTTTGTTCAGTATATGTTAGGATATTGTCATCCTGTGAGAATAGCACCAGCTATGCTAACAACATTTAGTTTGCACAAACAAGACTGGCTATTTAAAGATGGCCTAAACGAATAATTATTGAAGTATGTTATGAAAATTGCAATTGGCTCAGAACAGGACATCACAGCTGGCCCTTGGATGTACACAAAGCTAATATTAATACTATGCATGTCAATCTCTCCTGCCTCAAAGTGGAGGGGAGAGACTTATTCACTGCTTGTATTTATGAGAGGTATTGACATGTTGAATGCAAGGAGCTGTCTGTTTGAACTACTGGCGCACAGCTCAGACACTCATGCATATCCCACAAGACATGCAACAAGAGGTCTTTTTCACAGTCCCCAAGTCCAGAGCAGACTATGGGAGGTGCACGGTACTACATAGAGCCATGACTACATAGAACTCTATTCCACATCAAGTAACGGATGCAAGTATAATTGATTTAAAAACATAAATACATCTCATGGAACAGCAGGGGACTGTGAAGCAACACAAACATGGGCACAGACACGCAAGCACACACACAAGATAACATACACACGTACACGGATTTTGTTCTGTAGATATGGGGCGGCAGGGTAGTCTAGTGGTTAGAGCATTGGACTAGTAACCGAAAGGTTGCAAGTTCAAATCCCCGAGCTGACAAGGTACAAAATCTGTCTTTCTGCCCCTGAACAGGCAGTTAACCCACTGTTCCTAGGCCGTCATTGAAAATAAGAATTTGTTCTTAACTGACTTGCCTAGTAAAATAAAGGTAAAATAAAAATAAAAATATGTGGTAGTGGTAGAGTAGGAGCCCGAGGGCACACAGTGTGTTGTGAATGTATTGGAATGTTTTTAAAATTGTCTAAACTGCCTTATCTTTGCTGGACCCTAAGGAAGAGTAGCTGGTGCATTGACAGCAGCTAATGGGGAACGATAAATACAAATGTTTACTTAACACTTACCTAGCCTGTGAAATGTTAATATTTACAGTACTTGTCCGTCTTTCTGTGAGAACTGGCTACTTTGTACCTCTTAGACACAGGAAGCTACACCCCACCGTTATTCCAAGAACAGTGACGACCTTTGGTGTAGGTTTTCATCAAAAGACGAACGGTAGCAAAGGCCCACAGCCAGTCAAACAACCGGGGACACCTGGCATAAACAGGAAGAATGAGAGGAACATGCTGTTTGTCGAGAGGCCTGCAAACCCTCACGTTCTACTCTGTTAGCCGCACACCTGAGTGTTTAGCTTTGTAATCTAGATTGTGTGTGACAGACTAAAGAAGAGCACACGTCAGTTGAACTGTAAAATACCCCCAGGTGATAACCTGGTTAATATGATAGAACTCAGAATTGAAACTAACCCCTTGATCACAATCTGCTCCTTCTTGTAGATGAGCGCGAGGCGGTGCAGAAGAAGACCTTCACCAAGTGGGTCAACTCCCACCTAGCCAGAGTGTCCTGCAGGATCACTGACCTCTATATGGACCTGAGGGATGGACGTATGCTCATCAAACTACTGGAGGTCCTCTCTGGGGAGAGACTGGTACGTTAGACAGTCAAACTGATTTCCCAGTCACACAGTAATAATTCACCTTAAAATGTAATTTCTTATTGTCAAAATTATTTCACTTTAGGATTGCTGTTCCAAACGATTCCTCCATGATTCTACCCTATATGCATACATTCGGCCCATGCATAGCTAATATGTTTCACTGATTTAAAAAAATATTATAATAATTCTGGGCATACGTATTAGTGCATTTGGATAGTATTCAGACCGCTTTTCTACATTTTGCTATGTTACAGCCTTATTCTAAAAAGTATTAAATATATACACTGCTCAAAAAAAAATTAAGGGAACACGAAAGTAACACATCCTAGATCTGAATGAATGAAATATTCTTGTTAAATATGTTTTTCTTTTACATAGCACATTCAACTGACAACAAAATCACACATTATCAATGGAAATGAAATTTATCAACCCATGGAGGTCTGGATTTGGAGTCACACTCAAAATTAAAGTGGAATACCACACTACAGGCTGATCCAACTTTGATATGTCCTTAAAACAAGTCAAAAGGAGGCTCAGTAGTGTGTGGCCTCCACGTGCCTATATGACCTCCCTACAGCGCCTGGGCATGCTCCTGATGAGGTGGCGGATGGTCTCCTGAGGGATCTCCTCCCAGACCTGGACTAAAGCATCCGCCAACTCCTGGACAGTCTGTGGTGCAACGTGGCTTTGGTGGATGGAGCGAGACATGATGTGCTCAATTGGATTCAGGTCTGGGGAACGGGCGGGCTAGTCCATAGCATCAATGCCTTCCTCTTGCAGGAACTCCTGACACACTCCAGCCACATGAGGTCTAGCATTGTCTTGCATTAGGAGGAACCCAGGGCCAACCGCACCAGCATATGGTCTAACAAGGGGTCTGAGGATCTCATCTCTGTACCTAATGGCAGTCAGGCTACCCCTGGCGAGCACATGGAGGGCTGTGCGCCAAAGAAATGCCACCCCACACCATGACTGAACCACCGCCAAACCGGTCATGCTGGAGGATGTTGCAGGCAGCAGAACGTTCTCCACGGCGTCTCCAGACTGTCACGTCTGTCACATGTGCTCAGTGTGAACCTGCTTTCATCTGTGAAGAGCACAGGGCGCCAGTGGCGAATTTGCCAATCAAATCAAATCAAATTTATTTATATAGCTCCTTCGTACATCAGCTGAGATATCTCAAAGTGCTGTACAGAAACCCAGCCTAAAACCCCAAACAGCAAACAATGCAGGTGTAAAAGCACGGTGGCTAGGAAAACTCCCTAGAAAGGCCAAAACCTAGGAAGAAACCTAGAGAGGAACCGGGCTATGTGGGGTGGCCAGTCCTCTGGCTGTGCCGGGTAGAGATTATAACAGAACATGACCAAGATGTTCAAATGTTCATAAATGACCAGCATGGTCGAATAATAATAATAAGGCAGAAACAGTTGAAACTGGAGCAGCAGCACAGTCAGGTGGACTGGGGACAGCAAGGAGCCATCATGTCAGGTAGTCCTGGGGCACGGTCCTAGGGCTCAGGTCCTCCGAGAGAGAGAAAGAAAGAGAGAATTAGAGAGACATATGTGGGGTGGCCAGTCCTCTTCTGGCTGTGCCGGGTGGAGATTATAACAGAACGTGGCCAAGATGTTCAAATGTTCATAAATGACCAGCATGGTTGAATAATAGTAAGGCAGAACAGTTGAAACTGGAGCAGGAGCATGGCCAGGTGGACTGGGATAGTAAGGAGTCATCATGTCAGGTAGTCCTGGGGCATGGTCCTAGGGCTCAGCCCTCCGGAGAGAGAGAAAGAAAGAGAGAAGGAGAGAATTAGAGAACGCACACTTAGATTCACAGGACACCGAATAGACAGGAGAAGTACTCCAGATATAACAAACTGACCCTAGCCCCCGACACATAAACTACTGCAGCATAAATACTGGAGGCTGAGACAGGAGGGGTCAGGAGACACTGGCCCCATCCGAGGACATCCGGACAGGGCCAAACAGGAAGGATATAACCCCACCCCACTTTGCCAAAGCACAGCCCCCACACCACTAGAGGGATATCTTCAACCACCAACTTACCATCCTGGAGACAAGGCCGAGTATAGCCCACAAAGATCTCCGCCACGGTACAACCCAAAGGGGGCAACCCAGACAGGCCGACCACAACAGTGAATCAACCCACCCAGGTGACGCACCCCCCAGGGACGGCACGAGAGAGCCCCAGCAAGCCAGTGACTCAGCCCCGTAACAGGGTTAGAGGCAGAGAATCCCAGTGGAAAGAGGGGAACCGGCCAGGCAGAGACAGCAAGGGCGGTTCGTTGCTCCAGAGCCTTCCGTTCACCTTCCCACTCCTGGGCCAGACTACACTCAATCATATGACCCACTGAAGAGATGAGTCTTCAGTAAAGACTTAAAGGTTGAGACCGAGTTTGCTTCTGACATGGGGTAGGCAGACCGTTCCATAAAAATGGAGCTCTATAGAGAAAGCCCTGCCTCCAGCTGTTTGCTTAGAAATTCTAGGGACAATTAGAGGCCTGCGTCTTGTGACCGTAGCGTACGTGTAGGTATGTATGGCAGGACCAAATCAGAGAGAGGTAGGTAGGAGCAAGCCCATGTAATGCTTTGTAGGTTAGCAGTAAACCTGAAATCAGCCCTTGCTTGGTGTTCTCTGGCAAATG
>NW_026283239.1:0-30386 GCF_023373465.1 Oncorhynchus keta | reverse complement strand
AATCCACACGGCTTGGTTTCCTCACTAGAATTATAAAGCCAGGGTCAAAAATACCATTCTAACACTACAGAATCCAAGGAAGCTTATGTCCTGTTATAATGTTTAGGTTTGTATTTATTTAACTAGGCAAGTCAGTTAAGAACAGAGTCTTATTTACAATGATGGCCTACCAGGGAACAGTGGGTTAACTTGTTCAGGGAACAGTGGGTTAACTTGTTCAGGGGCAGAACGACAGCTTTTACCTTGTTAAGTCGGGGATTCGATCTAGCAACCTTTCGGTTACTGGCCCAACACACTGACCACTAGGCTACCTGCCGATTAGCTACGAGCTAATCTTCAGCACAACAGCATGTCTTGTACTCTTGTTCAACTGGGCCAAAGGGAGGCAGGTGCACTATGTTCAGCTGTGACCAATTATTCCAGGCAGCGCTGCGAGTGCTAGCCAGTGGCCAGCAACATCTGTGTCAGCATGTCTAAGACAGGGCACCGCATTCCCCTACACTAGAAAGGCAACAGGGGCCATTTGGGAGGCAGACATAGCCTATCCCCAGATGACCTCTAGTCAATGATATGATTTAGAGACACAAGTCTTCCTGTTCTTAGTTACATTAAGCACAAGGTTATTACTTTGTTGGGAGAAAAACATGCCAACTAGACCAGGCTAGTACTGTGGTAGGATAAAGACATGCCAACAAGACCAGACTAGTACTGTGCCATGCTGTGGCGGGTTAAAAGTAGGGCCAACTAGACCAGACTAGTACTGTGGTAGGTTAAAAGACATGCCAACTAGACCAGACTAGTACTGTGGTAGGATAAAAGACATGCCAACTAGACCAGACGAGTACTGTGGTAGGATAAAAGACATGCCAACTAGACCAGACGAGTACTGTTGTAGGATAAAAGACATGCCAACTAGACCAGACTAGTACTGTGGTAGGTTAAAATACATGCCAACTAGACCAGACTAGTACTGTGGTAGGTTAAAATACATGCCAACTAGACCAGACTAGTACTGTGGTAGGTTAAAAGACATGCCAACTAGACCAGACTAGTACTGTGGTAGGTTAAAATACATGCCAACTAGACCAGACTAGTACTGTGGTAGGTTAAAATACATGCCAACTAGACCAGACTAGTACTGTGGTAGGTTAAAATACATGCCAACTAGACCAGACTAGTACTGTGGTAGGTTAAAAGACATGCCAACTAGACCAGACTAGTACTGTGGTAGGTTAAAAGACATGCCATCTAGACCAGACTAGTACTGTGGTAGGTTAAAAGACATGCCAACTAGACCAGACTAGTACTGTGGTAGGTTAAAAGACATGCCAACTAGACCAGACTAGTACTGTGCCATGCTGTGGCGGGTTAAAAGTAGGGCCAGGGAGAATACTCATTAGTATCGTGGCATTGTGTTCCAGATAAAGCAGATTTAACTTCTTTAGCAAAACATTACGTTGTCATTCAGAGACACATGTATTTATTTTCAAAGTTACAGCACACAATATTTTACACACAGCAGGTTTTTTAAAGGACAAAAAAAAGAGTTTGGTCTGCGTCCCGTTTTCATTTTTGCCATAGAAAGATACATGTGATACTGATATTATCACAGTTAAAAGTGACCATTTTAGAGGGTCAAAGATGAACCACTGATAGGGAACACTGACTTTGAGTTTATTGACTGACCTATATGATTTGACCATGATGAAGATAAAGATCTGTAAACACACAGCAACACACACACACACACAGCAACACACACACACACAGCAACACACACACACACAGCAACCTACACACACACACACACACACACACAGCAACACACCCACACACACAGCAACACACCCACACAGCAACCCACACACACACAGCAACACACACACACAGCAACCCACACACACACAGCAACCCACACACACACACAGCAACCCACACACACACACACACACACACAGCAACACACCCACACAGCAACACACACACACACACACAGCAACACACACACACACAGCAACACACACACAGCAACACACACACACACACACCCTGACAGGCGATAAAACGTTTCAATGCCAATTATAAAGAGTCATTTCACTGATGTTGACACTCACTGCTGTCCCTTCCTGCTATCTCACTAGTTCAATCATGCTTTTTTTTATGGCACCCCTAATATGGGCCAAGGGTGTGTGTTCTGTTCCACAAATAGCAGGTTTGACACCACAATGAATGAATGAATGAATAGTTTTCAGTTACACAATGCAACAAAAAAAAAAAACATTTGAGACTTGAAATAATCACATTGTGTGCGTGCACTAGGCCAGTACAACGCAATACACATTGGCAATGCAGAAAATGTATTGTATTTGTGCGCTGGTTTGAATGGGTACAATTCACGCCTTTGTTTGAAAAGCCGCAACACAGTTTGAACAGGATCATACGGAGCTCTCAGCTCGAGCCAGCCACTCCTACCCTACCTCAACTGCTCTCCGGTGACGAGAACCTCGGCCATGCGCTCGAGCTCCGCAGCCTTCTTCTGCATTGTGTTCCCGATACCATCCATCTCTTTACAACTGTTAAAACAACGGAAATATTACTGGCACTGTAAATACTGTACACAAGACAAAAGGCATCATAGCCTGTGAAAACGAGCTACAGTACACCATACATAGATGCCTAGCTTATGTCATTGACAAGCCGTCTGAATAGCTCCACTGTACAGTACACCATACGTACATAGCTGCCCATCCTTGTCATTGACAAGCCGTCTGAATAGCTCCACTGTACAGTACACCATACGTACATAGCTGCCTATCTTATGTCATTGACAAGCAGCCGGAATAGCTCCACTGTACAGTACACCAACCATACATAGCTGCCTAGCTTATGTCATTGACAAGGTGTCTGAATAGCTCCCCTGTATTCTGTCCTAATGACTGTAGCTATACTGTATTAGTGTCATAACTGACGTAACCAGTCATTCGTATATCCCCCAAAAATTGCAGAATATCAACAGCACAGTCTATTGAAATAGCCAGGATAGTTTAGATAACGTTAGCTCACAGTGCAATCATATCCTCCATGATCACAGGTAAAACACCCCTCCCTGCTTTGTGGTCCATCTCTGACACACATGTGCTGTAGTATTTGATCATTACGTGCACAGTTAAATGCATAACATTTTTTCAAATAATTTACCTTGCAAACACCATGGATAAAAATTAGCTGATTTATTGTTCCTCGAGATCACGTTGTCCTAGAGTTGCAAACCAGCAGCATGATCTGAGAAATGCATTTACAAAAAACACGTTTCACACAGTGAAAAATGGACAGACGCTATCTATAGCTATGCAAGAGGGGACACTAGCTTGATGTTGAACTTCTTTTGCATTCTAAAAATTAAACCGGTCCGCTAACCATCTAGACGTCTGCATATTATTTTCTCGTCGGTAAAGCTTCATTCAACGAACAACGATTCCTTGTGAAATGTGCATAGATGTCTTCAGTAGTAATGAGCTCCACTCCGAACCCTGCCTCTGTTTACTACGCGATCCTACCATGAAAAGCACGTTGACACCGTGCAGTGTTGCCGACTGGTTTTCAGTGATTACAGCTATTGGCTCCTTGATTTTGTCGCTAGAAGACGCTAGATTACGTTTTACCGTTTCCGCGACGGCGTCACATCACGAATTTGGCTTGATGCGGCACAACTGCGGTCCCCACGTCGCGTTTTCGCCCTTTTCCGCCGCACGATGTGCCTCTCTGATTATTTGCCGCGTTCAAGTGCTAGTTGGAACTAAGAAACTCGGAAATGTCCGATTTGCTAATAGGTTGAAGTTACACACGCGTGCAACCAGGAAATGTCAGTTTCCTCGTTTCAAACTAGTACGTGAACGCGGCATGTGAGTGCGTCGTTGATGTGAATAATGTTACACAAGTAGCCTGCACCGTCACCCACTGTTGTTTGCGGCATAATTGAGTGTGAAAAGTCTCTAAATGCTATCAAAATCATAGACACCCTCTGTGTCAACCCCAAAGGCAGCCTGAAAAATAAAATCAGAATTTTTGTCGCTAGAATCTTTCACCAATAAAGTCGCTGGAGGGGTCTGAAAACTCGCTTAATATAGCGACAAAAGTTGCTAAATTGGCAACGCTCATAAGACAAGTGGGCATTGTGGAAGTTAACCAAGAAGGCGCGATATATGCAAATTGTTTCAGAATCGGATAAGTGAACTTGTCTCAAACCAACAAACTGCACTCACTCGGTGTGCTTAGCGAGCTAAATCAAGCGCATCTATGGTTCAGGTTCAGTGACCGTAGATGAAGGTTGTGTTCCAATCTGATCATTTCCAGTGGTAATATATATATATATTTAGATCTCAGCACCGTGCACCCACGTCGGGTAAACTCGACCTGCTGCGGGGACATAAATCCACTGTACAGTAGGAGGAACAACGTGACGTATTCGACACTTTCATTGGCCTCTGCCGCCGTCAATTAAATATGCCTTCGTACTTCCGGTATATATTGCGGGAAAGTTAATCTAGCGAGAATCACATTTAGTTGGAGTACACTACAAAACAGGCTATTTCTCATTAAATTTAGTTAGCTCGTATATTAGAACCAGATGTCGAGAACATTAGAAGAGGTGCAGGCGACCATACAAATCGCCAAACTAAAAGAGAATGATTTGCATAACACAAGTCACTGTTTGACTTTTGGAGAAAGCGTCTCGTCCGGAGACTACTGCCTGATGGAACTGGATGACACGCTCTGTAAACACATAGAAGCAGGAAAGAGGTAAAGTATCTGCATAGTTACAATGTAGCTAATTCAACATAAATACACAGTTAAGAGATTAAACACAGTTACGTTAATAGACGTAGCTAGTTATGTTAATAGAAATGTGGCGGTGGGTTGTCTCCTAAACATTCGCAGGTGACTGGAGAGTTCACGCGTTGGCAACCCACCTGGACTGTTACCGGATGTCTGCAGGCATTTGCTCCAACACACCTGATTCTATGATTGATCTTTTCCATCAGGACCTTGATAAACTGAAACACACCTGATTCAGGTTTAAGGAGTCTACCGTTACTCCGTTAGTCCAAGGACCTTACATGTTCTGTTTTAAAGGGCAAATTGGCTCCGGAAGCCAAAAACGGCCAAATACTCAAACTAAACGTGAATCGATTCACACTTGCAGTACAGTTATAGAAACATAAATCACTCTACTTTTCATATCACATTAAAAAAATAATTCCACAAAAACCGTACCGCAAGAGATGTGGGTTAATGTATAGACTGAGCGTCATGTCTCTTATTTAAACACCTCCTTCAGAATACCCCTTCATCCAATGACTCTTATGTGTGATGTAATGGAACTGAGTGTGATGGTCAAGGGCCACCCACCTACTACGTCTATAGGAGAAGGGTTGTCCAGCCCTGGTGAAAACAACTCATCCAGCTGTTGCCACTTTCTCTACACTTCAACGTTAAAAACAGTCTGTTTAACATTGCCGTGTACAGAGACTGTTTTAACGTTGAGTCTCTCTACACGTCAACAATCTCCACAATCTCTCTCCTTTATCCTTGTTCTCTACATGCAGCCTGGTTATCAGAGGAGACCAGGATGAGAGAGCTGTCCTGTGCAGTGAAGACAAGACTTATGACCTGAAGATAGCCGACACCTCAAACCTCCTGCTGTTAGTGCCTGGCTGCCTGACTCCAGATCAGCTGACGACTGACAACCAGGCCAGCTCTCAGCTGGTCCATGCACAGGTAGGAGGAGTCTTATCAACTATCTGAACACCATGAATGTTTCTTGTGTGACAGCCATTTAGAAAATCACTGATCTGTTATTGAATGTCTGTACAGTAGATATCACGTTAACATGCTGACCCACACTAAATAGCTATAGACATTCTAACACAGTGAGGCCATTGTGATGTGTTACATGTTTTTCTAATGCACTGTGTTCACCTACATTAGTGGTTCCCAAACTTTTTATAGTTCCCGTACCCCTTCAAACGTTCAACCTCCAGCTACGTACCCCCTCTAAGCACCAGGGTCAGCGCACTCTCAAATGTAGTTTTTTTTTGCCATCATTGTAAGCCTGCCACACACACACATACGATACATTTATTAAACAAGAATGAGTGAGTTTGTCACAACCCGGCTCGTTGGAAGTGACAAAGAGCTCTTATAGGACCAGGGCACTAATAATAATAATAATAATAATAATAATAATAATAATAATAATAATAATAATAATAATCAATAATTTTGCTCTTTGTTTAACCATCTTACATATAAAACCTTATTTGTTTATCGTAAATGGTGAATAACTCACCACAGGTTAATGAGAAGGGTGTGCTTGACAGGATGCGCATTACTCTGCAATGTTGGGTTGTATTGGAGAGAGGCTCAGTCTTAAATCATTTTCCACACAGTCTGTGCCTGTATTTAGTTTTCATGCCAGTGAGGGCCGAGAATCCACTCTCACATAGGTACATGGTTGCAAAGGGAATCAATGTCTTAACAGCACGATTTGCCAAGGCAGGATACTCTGAGTGCAGCCCCATCCAGAACTCTGTCAGTGGCTTCTGATTCAAATAACATTTATTCACAGAACTGCTTGTTGCAATTTGAGGCTCTTTTGTTCAGATATCGGTAAGTGGACTGGTAGCAGGGCATGAAAGGGATAACGAATCCAGTTTGTTTCGGGAAAGTACCTGTGTAATTGCACACCCAGCTCACACATTTGACATGGTCCGTAAACTTGAGTTAATTTGCACACAAAAACTCATACAATGATGGAAAGACCTGTGTGTTGTCCTTGTTCGAACTTCTTAATCATCGCCTCAATTTTGTCCCGCACTTTGAATATAGTGTCAAAGAGTCCCTGTAGTCCTACATTCAGATCATTCAGGTGAGAAACTCATAAGCCAGATAGACCAGTCGTGTGAGAAACTCAACATCATGCAGGCGGTCAGACGAGTGAACATTTTGGTCAGTAAAGAACTTGAAGCTCGTCTCTCAATTCAAAGAAATGTGTCAATACTTTGCCCCTTGATAACCAGAGCACTTTTCTGTATGTTGTAAAAGCGTTACATGGTCGCTGCCCAGATCATTTGCATAATGTATAAAATACACAAGAGTTTATGGGCCTTGCTTTAACAAAGTTAGCCATTTTCACTGTATAGTCCCAAACATATTTCAAGCTGTCAGCCATTCCCTTGGCAGCAATAGCCTCTCGGTGGATGCTGCAGTGGACCCAAGAGCCTCTCGGTGGATGCTGCAGTGGACCCAATAGCCTCTCGGTGGATGCTGCAGTGAACCCAATAGCCTCTCGGTGGATGCTGCAGTGAACCCAAGAGCCTCTCGGTGGATGCTGCAGTGAACCCAAGAGCCTCTCGGTGGATGCTGCAGTGAACCCAAGAGCCTCTCGGTGGATGCTGCAGTGAACCCAAGAGCCTCTCGGTGGATGCTGCAGTGAACCCAAGAGCCTCTCGGTGGATGCTGCAGTGAACCCAAGAGCCTCTCGGTGGATGCTGCAGTGAACCCAAGAGCCTCTCGGTGGATGCTGCAGTGTACCCAAGAGCCTCTCGGTGGATGCTGCAGTGTACCCAAGAGCCTCTCGGTGGATGCTGCAGTGAACCCAAGAGCCTCTCGGTGGATGCTGCAGTGAACCCAAGAGCCTCTCGGTGGATGCTGAAGTGAACCCAAGAGCCTCGGTGGATGCTGCAGTGAACCCAAGAGCCTCTCGGTGGATGCTGCAGTGAACCCAAGAGCCTCTCGGTGGATGCTGCAGTGAACCCAAGAGCCTCTCGGTGGATGCTGAAGTGAACCCAAGAGCCTCTCGGTGGATGCTGCAGTGGACCCAAGAGCCTCTCGGTGGATGCTGAAGTGAACCCAAGAGCCTCTCGGTGGATGCTGCAGTGAACCCAAGAGCCTCTCGGTGGATGCTGCAGTGAACCCAAGAGCCTCTCGGTGGATGCTGCAGTGAACCCAAGAGCCTCTCGGTGGATGCTGCAGTGAACCCAAGAGCCTCTCGGTGGATGCTGCAGTGAACCCAAGAGCCTCTCGGTGGATGCTGCAGTGAACCCAAGAGCCTCTCGGTGGATGCTGCAGTGAACCCAAGAGCCTCTCGGTGGATGCTGCAGTGAACCCAAGAGCCTCTCGGTGGATGCTGCAGTGAACCCAAGAGCCTCTCGGTGGATGCTGCAGTGAACCCAAGAGCCTCTCGGTGGATGCTGCAGTGAACCCAAGAGCCTCTCGGTGGATGCTGCAGTGAACCCAAGAGCCTCTCGGTGGATGCTGCAGTGAACCCAAGAGCCTCTCGGTGGATGCTGCAGTGAACCCAAGAGCCTCTCGGTGGATGCTGCAGTGAACCCAAGAGCCTCTCGGTGGATGCTGCAGTGAACCCAAGAGCCTCTCGGTGGATGCTGCAGTGAACCCAAGAGCCTCTCGGTGGATGCTGCAGTGAACCCAAGAGCCTCTCGGTGGATGCTGCAGTGAACCCAAGAGCCTCTCGGTGGATGCTGCAGTGAACCCAAGAGCCTCTCGGTGGATGCTGCAGTGAACCCAAGAGCCTCTCGGTGGATGCTGCAGTGAACCCAAGAGCCTCTCGGTGGATGCTGCAGTGAACCCAAGAGCCTCTCGGTGGATTGCAGTGAACCCAAGAGCCTCTCGGTGGATGCTGCAGTGAACCCAAGAGCCTCTCGGTGGATGCTGCAGTGAACCCAAGAGCCTCTCGGTGGATGCTGCAGTGAACCCAAGAGCCTCTCGGTGGATGCTGCAGTGAACCCAAGAGCCTCTCGGTGGATACGTCAAAGTAGTGCACTATGTAGCGAGTAACCTAAACCCATAGGGCAACCTGCCATGAATCCACACGGCTTGGTTTCCTCACTAGAATTATAAAGCCAGGGGTCAAAAATACCATTCTAACACTACAGAATCCAAGGAAGCTTATGTCCTGTTATAATGTTTAGGTTTGTATTTATTTAACTAGGCAAGTCAGTTAAGAACAGAGTCTTATTTACAATGATGGCCTACCAGGGAACAGTGGGTTAACTTGTTCAGGGGCAGAACGACAGCTTTTTACCTTGTCAAGTCGGGGATTCGATCTAGCAACCTTTCGGTTACTGGCCCAACACACTGACCACTAGGCTACCTGCCGATTAGCTACGAGCTAATCTTCAGCACAACAGCATGTCTTGTACTCTTGTTCAACTGGGCCAAAGGGAGGCAGGTGCACTATGTTCAGCTGTGACCAATTATTCCAGGCAGCGCTGCGAGTGCTAGCCAGTGGCCAGCAACATCTGTGTCAGCATGTCTAAGACAGGGCACCGCATTCCCCTACACTAGAAAGGCAACAGGGGCCATTTGGGAGGCAGACATAGCCTATCCCCAGATGACCTCTAGTCAATGATATGATTTAGAGACACAAGTCTTCCTGTTCTTAGTTACATTAAGCACAAGGTTATTACTTTGTTGGGAGAAAAACATGCCAACTAGACCAGGCTAGTACTGTGGTAGGATAAAGACATGCCAACAAGACCAGACTAGTACTGTGCCATGCTGTGGCGGGTTAAAAGTAGGGCCAACTAGACCAGACTAGTACTGTGGTAGGTTAAAAGACATGACAACTAGACCAGACTAGTACTGTGGTAGGTTAAAAGACATGCCAACTAGACCAGACGAGTACTGTGGTAGGATAAAAGACATGCCAACTAGACCAGACGAGTACTGTTGTAGGATAAAAGACATGCCAACTAGACCAGACTAGTACTGTGGTAGGTTAAAAGAAATGCCAACTAGACCAGACTAGTACTGTGGTAGGTTAAAATACATGCCAACTAGACCAGACTAGTACTGTGGTAGGTTAAAATACATGCCAACTAGACCAGACTAGTACTGTGGTAGGTTAAAATACATGCCAACTAGACCAGACTAGTACTGTGGTAGGTTAAAATACATGCCAACTAGACCAGACTAGTACTGTGGTAGGTTAAAATACATGCCAACTAGACCAGACTAGTACTGTGGTAGGTTAAAAGACATGCCAACTAGACCAGACTAGTACTGTGGTAGGTTAAAAGACATGCCATCTAGACCAGACTAGTACTGTGGTAGGTTAATAGACATGCCAACTAGACCAGACTAGTACTGTGGTAGGTTAAAAGACATGCCAACTAGACCAGACTAGTACTGTGCCATGCTGTGGCGGGTTAAAAGTAGGGCCAGGAGAATACTCATTAGTATCGTGGCATTGTGTTCCAGATAAAGCAGATTTAACTTCTTTAGCAAAACATTACGTTGTCATTCAGAGACACATGTATTTATTTTCAAAGTTACAGCACACAATATTTTACACACAGCAGGTTTTTTAAAGGACAAAAAAAGAGTTTGGTCTGCGTCCCGTTTTCATTTTTGCCATAGAAAGATACATGTGATACTGATATTATCACAGTTAAAAGTGACCATTTTAGAGGGTCAAAGATGAACCACTGATAGGGAACACTGACTTTGAGTTTATTGACTGACCTATATGATTTGACCATGATGAAGATAAAGATCTGTAAACACACAGCAACCCACACACACACACACACAGCAACCCACACACACACAGCAACAACACACACACAGCAACACACACACACACACACACACACACAGCAACACACCCACACACACAGCAACACACCCACACAGCAACCCACACACACACAGCAACACACACACAGCAACCCACACACACACAGCAACCCACACACACACACAGCAACACACACACACACACACACACACAGCAACCCACACACACACACACACACACACACAGCAACACACACACACACACACACAGCAACACACACACACACACACCCTGACAGGCGATAAAACGTTTCAATGCCAATTATAAAGAGTCATTTCACTGATGTTGACACTCACTGCTGTCCCTTCCTGCTATCTCACTAGTTCAATCATGCTTTTTTTATGGCACCCCTAATATGGGCCAAGGGTGTGTGTTCTGTTCCACAAATAGCAGGTTTGACACCACAATGAATGAATGAATGAATAGTTTTCAGTTACACAATGCAACAAAAAAAAAAACATTTGAGACTTGAAATAATCACATTGTGTGCGTGCACTAGGCCAGTACAACGCAATACACATTGGCAATGCAGAAAATGTATTGTATTTGTGCGCTGGTTTGAATGGGTACAATTCACGCCTTTGTTTGAAAAGCCGCAACACAGTTTGAACAGGATCATACGGAGCTCTCAGCTCGAGCCAGCCACTCCTACCTCAACTGCTCTCCGGTGACGAGAACCTCGGCCATGCGCTCGAGCTCCGCAGCCTTCTTCTGCATTGTGTTCCCGATACCATCCATCTCTTTACAACTGTTAAAACAACGGAAATATTACTGGCACTGTAAATACTGTACACAAGACAAAAGGCATCATAGCCTGTGAAAACGAGCTACAGTACACCATACATAGATGCCTAGCTTATGTCATTGACAAGCCGTCTGAATAGCTCCACTGTACAGTACACCATACGTACATAGCTGCCCATCCTTGTCATTGACAAGCAGCCGGAATAGCTCCACTGTACAGTACACCAACCATACATAGCTGCCTATCATTGATAGCTCCACTGTGTACACCAACCATACATAGCTGCCTAGCTTATGTCATTGACAAGGTGTCTGAATAGCTCCCCTGTATTCTGTCCTAATGACTGTAGCTATACTGTATTAGTGTCATAACTGACGTAACCAGTCATTCGTATATCCCCCAAAAATTGCAGAATATCAACAGCACAGTCTATTGAAATAGCCAGGATAGTTTAGATAACGTTAGCTCACAGTGCAATCATATCCTCCATGATCACAGGTAAAACACCCCTGCCTGCTTTGTGGTCCATCTCTGACATACATGTGCTGTAGTATTTGATCATTACGTGCACAGTTAAATGCATAACATTTTTTCAAATAATTTACCTTGCAAACACCATGGATAAAAATTAGCTGATTTATTGTTCCTCGAGATCACGTTGTCCTAGATTTGCAAACCAGCAGCATAATCTGAGAAATGCATTTACAAAAAACACATTTCACACAGTGAAAAATGGACAGACGCTATCTATAGCTTTGCAAGAGGGGACACTAGCTTGATGTTGAACTTCTTTTGCATTCTAAAAATTAAACCGGTCCGCTAACCATCTAGACGTCTGCATATTATTTTCTCGTCGGTAAAGCTTCATTCAACGAACAGCGATTCCTTGTGAAATGTGCATAGATGTCTTCAGTAGTAATGAGCTCCACTCCGACCTCTGCCTCTGTTTACTACGCGATCCTACCATGAAAAGCACGTTGACACCGTGCAGTGTTGCCGACTGGTTTTCAGTGATTACAGCTATTGGCTCCTTGATTTTGTCGCTAGAAGACGCTAGATTACGTTTTACCGTTTCCGCGACGGCGTCACATCACGAATTTGGCTTGATGCGGCACAACTGCGGTCCCCACGTCGCGTTTTCGCCCTCTTCCGCCGCACGTTGTGCCTCTCTGATTATTTGCCGCATTCAAGTCCTAGTTGGAACTAAGAAACTCGGAAAGGTCCGATTTGCTAATAGGTTGAAGTTATACACGCGTGCAACCAGGAAATGTCAGTTTCCTCGTTTCAAACTAGTACGTGAACGCGGCATGTGAGTGCGTCGTTGATGTGAATAATGTTACACAAGTAGCCTGCACCGTCACCCACTGTTGTTTGCGGCATAATTGAGTGTGAAAAGTCTCTAAATGCTATCAAAATCATAGACACCCTCTGTGTCAACCCCAAAGGCAGCCTGAAAAAGAAAATCAGAATTTTTGTCGCTAGAATCTTTCACCAATAAAGTCGCTGGAGGGGTCTGAAAACTCGCTTAATATAGCGACAAAATTGCTAAATTGGCAACGCTCAGAAGACAAGTGGGCATTGTGGAAGTTAACCAAGAAGGCGCGATATATGCAAATGTTTCAGAATCGGATAAGTGAACTTGTCTCAAACCAACAAACTGCACTCACTCGGTGTGCTTAGCGAGCTAAATCAAGCGCATCTATGGTTTAGGTTCAGTGACCGTAGATGAAGGTTGGGTTCCATCTGATCATTTCCAGTGGTAGATCTCAGCACCCACGTCGGGTGAACTCGACCTGCTGCGGGGACATAAATCCACTGTACAGTAGGAGGAACAACGTGACGTATTCGACACTTTCATTGGCCTATGCCGCCGTCAATCAAATATGCCTTCGTACTTCCGGTATATATTGCGGGAAAGTTAATCTAGCGAGAATCCCATTTAGTTGGAGTACACTACAAAACAGGCTATTTCTCATTAAATTTAAAGTTAGCTCGTATATTAGAACCAGATGTCGAGAACATTAGAAGAGGTGCAGGCGACCATACAAATCGCCAAACTAAAAGAGAATGATTTGCATAACACAAGTCACTGTTTGACTTTTGGAGAAAGCGTCTCGTCCGGAGACTACTGCCTGATGGAACTGGATGACACGCTCTGTAAACACATAGAAGCAGGAAAGAGGTAAAGTATCTGCATAGTTACAATGTAGCTAATTCAACATAAATACACAGTTAAGAGATTAAACACAGTTACGTTAATAGACGTAGCTAGTTATGTTAATAGAAATGTGGCGGTGGGTTGTCTCCTAAACATTCGCAGGTGACTGGTTGGTTTACGCGAGATTTTGTTCTGAGTTCACGCGTTGGCAACCCACCTGGACTGTTAGCGGATGTCTGCAGGCATTTGCTCCAACACACCTGATTCTATGATTGATCTTCTCCATCAGGACCTTGATAAACTGAAACACACCTGATTCGGGTTTAAGGAGTCTACGGTTACTCCGTTAGTCCAAGGACCTTACATGTTCTGTTTTAAAGGGCAAATTGGCTCCGGAAGCCAAAAACGGCCAAATACTCAAACTAAACGTGAATCGATTCACACTTTCAGTACAGTTATAGAAACATAAATCACTCTACTTTTCATATCACATTAAAAAAATAATTCCACAAAAACCGTACCGCAAGAGATGTGGGTTAATGTATAGACTGAGCGTCATGTCTCTTATTTAAACTCCTCCTTCAGAATACCCCTTCATCCAATGACTCTTATGTGTGATGTAATGGAACTGAGTGTGATGGTCAAGGGCCACCCACCTACTACGTCTATAGGAGAAGGGTTGTCCAGCCCTGGTGAAAACAACTCATCCAGCTGTTGCCACTTTCTCTACACGTCAATGTTAAAAACAGTCTGTTTAACATTGCCGTGTACAGAGACTGTTTTAACGTTGAGTCTCTCTACACGTCAACAATCTCCACAATCTCTCTCCTTTATCCTTGTTCTCTACATGCAGCCTGGTTATCAGAGGAGACCAGGATGAGAGAGCTGTCCTGTGCAGTGAAGACAAGACTTATGACCTGAAGATAGCCGACACCTCAAACCTCCTGCTGTTAGTGCCTGGCTGCCTGACTCCAGATCAGCTGACGACTGACAACCAGGCCAGCTCTCAGCTGGTCCATGCACAGGTAGGAGGAGTCTTATCAACTATCTGAACACCATGAATGTTTCTTGTGTGACAGCCATTTAGAAAATCACTGATCTGTTATTGAATGTCTGTACAGTAGATATCACGTTAACATGCTGACCCACACTAAATAGCTAAAGACATTCTAACACAGTGAGGTCATTGTGATGTGTTACATGTTTTTCTAATGCACTGTGTTCACCTACATTAGTGGTTCCCAAACTTTTTATAGTCCCCTGTACCCCTTCAAACGTTCAACCTCCAGCTACGTACCCCCTCTAAGCACCAGGGTCAGCACACTCTCAAATGTAGTTTTTTTTTGCCATCATTGTAAGCCTGTCACACACACACATACGATACATTTATTAAACAAGAATGAGTGAGTTTGTCACAACCCGGCTTGTTGGAAGTGGCAGTGCTCTTATAGGACCAGGGCACTAATAATAATAATAATAATAATAATAATCAATAATAATAATCAATAGTTTTGCTCTTTATTTAACCATCTTACGTATAAAACCTTATTTGTTTATCATAAATGGAGAATAACTCACCACAGGTTAATGAGAAGGGTGAGCTTGAAAGAAAGCACATAACTCTGCAATGTTGGGTTGTATTGGAGAGAGTCTCAGTCTTAAATCATTTTCCACACAGTCTGTGCCTGTATTTAGTTGTCATGCCAGTGAGGGCCGAGAATCCACTCTCACATAGGTACATGGTTGCAAAGGGCATCAGTGTCTTAACAGCGTGATTTGCCAAGGCAGGATACTCTGAGTGCAGCCCCATCCAGAACTCTGTCAGTGGCTTCTGATTCAAATAACATTTATTCACAGAACTGCTTGTTGCAATTTATATGAGGCTCTTTTGTTCAGATATCGGTAAGTGGACTGGTAGCAGGGCATGAAAGGGATAACGAATCCAGTTTGTTTCGGGAAAGTACCTGTGTAATTGCACACCCAGCTCACACATTTGACATGGTCCGTAAACTTGAGTTAATTTGCACACAAAAACTCATACAATGATGGAAAGACCTGTGTGTTGTCCTTGTTCCAACTTCTTAATCATAGCCTCAATTTTGTCCCGCACTTTGAATATAGTGTCAAAGAGTCCCTGTAGTCCTACATTCAGATCATTCAGGTGAGAAACTCATAAGCCAGATAGACCAGTCGTGTGAGAAACTCAACATCATGCAGGCGGTCAGACGAGTGAACATTTTGGTCAGTAAAGAACTTGAAGCTCGTCTCTCAATTCAAAGAAACGTGTCAATACTTTGCCCCTTGATAACCAGAGCACTTGTATATGTTGTAAAAGCGTTACATGGTCGCTGCCCAGATCATTTGCATAATGCAGAAAATACACAAGAGTTTATGGGCCTTGCTTTAACAAAGTTAGCCATTTTCACTGTATAGTCCCAAACATATTTCAAGCTGTCAGCCATTCCCTTGGCAGCAATAGCCTCTCGGTGGATGCTGCAGTGGACCCAAGAGCCTCTCGGTGGATGCTGCAGTGGACCCAATAGCCTCTCGGTGGATGCTGCAGTGAACCCAATAGCCTCTCGGTGGATGCTGCAGTGAACCCAAGAGCCTCTCGCTGGATGCTGCAGTGAACCCAATAGCCTCTCGGTGGATGCTGCAGTGAACCCAAGAGCCTCTCGGTGGATGCTGCAGTGAACCCAAGAGCCTCTCGGTGGATGCTGCA
The DNA here is from genome assembly GCF_023373465.1 of Oncorhynchus keta. Lineage (NCBI taxonomy): Eukaryota > Metazoa > Chordata > Actinopteri > Salmoniformes > Salmonidae > Oncorhynchus > Oncorhynchus keta. Next base: position 14,101 of record NW_026283239.1, on the reverse strand, counting down.
GTGAACCCAAGAGCCTCTCGGTGGATGCTGCAGTGAACCCAAGAGCCTCTCGGTGGATGCTGCAGTGAACCCAAGAGCCTCTCGGTGGATGCTGCAGTGAACCCAAGAGCCTCTCGGTGGATGCTGCAGTGAACCCAAGAGCCTCTCGGTGGATGCTGCAGTGAACCCAAGAGCCTCTCGGTGGATGCTGCAGTGAACCCAAGAGCCTCTCGGTGGATGCTGAAGTGAACCCAAGAGCCTCGGTGGATGCTGCAGTGAACCCAAGAGCCTCTCGGTGGATGCTGCAGTGAACCCAAGAGCCTCTCGGTGGATGCTGCAGTGAACCCAAGAGCCTCTCGGTGGATGCTGAAGTGAACCCAAGAGCCTCTCGGTGGATGCTGCAGTGAACCCAAGAGCCTCTCGGTGGATGCTGAAGTGAACCCAAGAGCCTCTCGGTGGATGCTGCAGTGAACCCAAGAGCCTCTCGGTGGATGCTGCAGTGAACCCAAGAGCCTCTCGGTGGATGCTGCAGTGAACCCAAGAGCCTCTCGGTGGATGCTGCAGTGAACCCAAGAGCCTCTCGGTGGATGCTGCAGTGAACCCAAGAGCCTCTCGGTGGATGCTGCAGTGAACCCAAGAGCCTCTCGGTGGATGCTGCAGTGAACCCAAGAGCCTCTCGGTGGATGCTGCAGTGAACCCAAGAGCCTCTCGGTGGATGCTGCAGTGAACCCAAGAGCCTCTCGGTGGATGCTGCAGTGAACCCAAGAGCCTCTCGGTGGATGCTGCAGTGAACCCAAGAGCCTCTTGGTGGATGCTGCAGTGAACCCAAGAGCCTCTTGGTGGATGCTGCAGTGAACCCAAGAGCCTCTCGGTGGATGCTGCAGTGAACCCAAGAGCCTCTCGGTGGATGCTGCAGTGAACCCAAGAGCCTCTCGGTGGATGCTGCAGTGAACCCAAGAGCCTCTCGGTGGATGCTGCAGTGAACCCAAGAGCCTCTCGGTGGATGCTGCAGTGAACCCAAGAGCCTGGTGGATGCTGCAGTGAACCCAAGAGCCTCTCGGTGGATGCTGCAGTGAACCCAAGAGCCTCTCGGTGGATGCTGCAGTGAACCCAAGAGCCTCTCGGTGGATGCTGCAGTGAACCCAAGAGCCTCTCGGTGGATGCTGCAGTGAACCCAAGAGCCTCTCGGTGGATGCTGCAGTGAACCCAAGAGCCTCTCGATGCTGCACCCAAGAGCCTCTCGGTGGATGCTGCAGTGAACCCAAGAGCCTCTGGATGCTGCAGTGAACCCAAGAGCCTGGTGGATGCTGCAGTGAACCCAAGAGCCTCTCGGTGGATGCTGCAGTGAACCCAAGAGCCTCTCGGTGGATGCTGCAGTGAACCCAAGAGCCTCTCGGTGGATGCTGCAGTGGAAAGAGCCTCTCGGTGGATGCTGAAGTGGACCCAAGAGCCTCTCGGTGGATGCTGCAGTGGATGCTGAAGTGAACCCATGCTGAAGAGCCTCTCGGTGGATGCTGCAGTGACCCAAGAGCCTCTCGGTGGATGCTGAGTGGAGAGCCTCTCGGTGGATGCTGAAGTGGACCCAAGAGCCTCTCGATGCTGACCCAAGAGCCTCTCGGTGGATGCTGCAGTGAACCTCATGCTGAAGTGGACCCAAGAGCCTCTCGGTGGATGCTGAAGTGGACCCAAGAGCCTCTCGGTGGATGCTGAAGTGGACCCAAGAGCCTCTCGGTGGATGCTGAAGTGGACCCAAGAGCCTCTCGGTGGATGCTGAAGTGGACCCAAGAGCCTCTCGGTGGATGCTGCAGTGAACCCAAGAGCCTCTCGGTGGATGCTGCAGTGAACCCAAGAGCCTCTCGGTGGATGCTGCAGAGCCTGAAGTGAACCCAAGAGCCTCTCGGTGGATGCTGCAGTGAACCCAAGAGCCTCTCGGTGGATGCTGCAGTGAACCCAAGAGCCTCTCGGTGGATGCTGCAGTGAACCCAAGAGCCTCTCGGTGGATGCTGCAGTGAGAGCCTCTCGGTGGATGCTGCAGTGAACCCAAGAGCCTCTCGGTGGATGCTGCAGTGAACCCAAGAGCCTCTCGGTGGATGCTGCAGTGAACCCAAGAGCCTCTCGGTGGATGCTGCAGTGAACCCAAGAGCCTCTCGCTGGATGCTGCAGTGAACCCAAGAGCCTCTTGGTGGATGCTGCAGTGAACCCAAGAGCCTCTTGGTGGATGCTGCAGTGAACCCAAGAGCCTCTTGGTGGATGCTGCAGTGAACCCAAGAGCCTCTCGCTGGATGCTGCAGTGAACCCAAGAGCCTCTCGCTGGATGCTGCAGTGAACCTAAGTGGTGTCGGGAGCAGCTGCTTGTACACGCGTTACCACTCCACTATGTCTCCCTGTCATGGTTTTTGCACCATCAGTACAGATTTAAAAAAAAAAAAAATTTACTTTATTTTACTAGGCAAGTCAGTTAAGAAGAAATTGTTATTTTCAATGACGGCCTGGGAACAGTGGGTTAACTGCCTGTTCAAGGGCAGAACGACAGATTTGTACCTTGTCAGCTCGGGATTTGAACTTGCAGCCTTCCGGTTACTAGTCCAACACTCTAACCACTAGGCCACCCTGCCGCCCCAGATACCAACACATCTTGACCACCAAAGTCCATTTGATGTCCAGCACTTTAAAGATATCCTCTCCTGTTGTCCTGGTTTGCAGAAGAGGATTTCTGACTTAATTGACCCCCATAAACGTAACGGACATATACCAGGAGCTCTGTCAGGCCCGCCACGTCTGACTCATCCAGCTGTAACGCTCATATGCGAACCAGTAATTGTTTCAAAACATCTGCCATGTCACTGATTTTTTTTCATGAAACAGTGTTTGATGAAGTCATTGTCTGTATAGTTTTTTGGGCCTTTTCCACCCAGCATTGTCCCAGCCATATATGTGGCAGCAGGAATAATTAACTCCTCCACTATATTATGGGTTTTGTCTGTCCTCGCCACTCATTATCTCACCATGTAAGACTCTTCTAGCCCCTTCTTATTAATGGTATCTGTTGCTTTTATATATGTCTTACTACTCGAAAGTCGTCTTTATTCTCGCTCAAACTCCTGCGGCTTATTTTTCAAATTGTCATGTTTAGTTTCTAAATGTCTGCGCAAGAGAAAGGTTTCCTGTGAGAGTAACGGTTAATGTGATTTGATGTTAATTATTTGACAAGGCTGCCTGTATTTGACATTGTGTTGTTATTTCACTGAACACTAGATGGTTTCATTTTATTTTTGGCAGTGAAACGGGGCTTCACAGGTGAGAGAGAAACTCACCCAAATGTATAAAAATTATAAATGGACTGTTTGAAAATGTGAACGATTTTTATTCCCCCCGGATGGCATTGCTCGTTACCCCAGTTTGGAAGTCCGTGACCCACATCATTCAATGTTATCAATACTGTACGACCTTCCCCAAATGTTACACACCAATAATGCTCTCCAGTACCTACAGAAAGTTGCAGTGTGAAATAATATGCTGAAATGTATTCAGGACCTAAGAAATGACCCTTTTCCCAACAGATTTGGGGCTTTTCTAACAGTTACTGGGAGTTGAGAAAGCGCCATCCCAAACTAAAGAAGCTGAAGAGACTTCTGATGGAGAATCCATACGAGGGCCCAGGTATCAGTGGGCAGGAGGATGTCACGGAGGGGAAGGTACTTATTAACTCTACTAGATTATATCCAGAGAGACTCAGTCCATTCATCTTAAGGAGGACTGTCACATTCAGGTAGAACTTTTCCTCAATCAAGCAACTATCAGTTGGGCCGGAGGATGTCACGTGCAGGAAAGGCCAGTACACGCTAGAACATCATCTCTATTATATCACAGAGTAAATGTCTGCCTCTATGCTAGTTCTCTGTTTTTACAACCTTTCCTTTTGGTGGTCCCAGGTCAGTTGGTAGAACATGGAGGATGTCACTGAGGGTTTTGGGTACTGGAACCTACGAGAGACCAGTACCAAAAAGTATGGCAATTTATGCACTGGAGTACTGTAAGGGCTCTGGTATCAGTCTGCAGGATGACTCAAATGTAGGGGAGAGGTACTTGATAAACGTTTCCTTTTATATCCATGGGAGACTTGCTGATGGAGAATTTCCTTTTGGCAGGTACACTGTGGGAGACCTGCTTGATAAAACGTTTCCTTTTGGCAGTACACTATGGGAGACCTGCTTGATAAAACGTTTCCTTTTATATCCATGGGAGACCTGCTTGATAAAACGTTTCCTTTTGGCCCAGGTATCAGTGGGCAGACCTGGATGTTTCCTTTGGCAGGTACACTTGGGAGACCTGCTTGATAAAACGTTTCCAGGCAGACTTCTGATGGAGACCTGCTTGATAAAAGGTTTCCTTTTGGCAGGTACACTGTGGGAGACCTGCTTGATGTTTCCTTTGGCAAGTACACTGTATTAGACCTACTTGATTAAACGTTTCCAGAGAGACTTGATGGAGAATCTTGATAAAAGGCTTTTCCAGGCAGTACACTGTGGGAGACCTGGATGTTTCACTTTTGGCAGTACTACATGGGAGACCTGCTTGATAAAACGTTTACTTTTATACCTGTGGGAGACCTCTTGATGGAAATTCTGTACGAGGGCCCAGGTATTGAATTAGGAGGATCTTTTGGCAGTACACTATGGGAGACCTGCTTGATAAAACGTTTCCTTTTGGCAGACACTGTCCATTGCTTGATAAAACGTTTCCTTTTGGCAGTACACGATGGGAGACCTGCTTGATTCCCTCAATCAAGCAACTACATGGGAGACCTGTTGATAAAACGTTTCCTTTTGGCAGTACACTGTAGGACACCTGCTTGATAAAACGTTTCCAGTGTATTACTAGATGGGAGACCTGCTTGATAAAGGAGTAAATTTCCTTTTGGCCTCTATGGGAGACCTGCTTGATTTAAACGTTTCCTTTTGTGTATTCGTGGGGCTGCAGTTTCCTTTTGTAGTAACATGGAGACTTCCAACGATAAAGTTTTGGGTTTGGCAGTACACGATGGGAGACCTGCTTGATAAAACGTTTCCTTTTGGCAGTACACATGGGAGACCTGCTTGATAAAACGTTTCCTTTTGGCAGTACTGTAGGAGACCTGCTTGATAAATGTTTCCTTTTGGCAGTACTACGATGGGAGACCTGCTTGATAAAACTTTTCCTTTTGGCAGTACACTGATGGGAGACCTGCTTGATAAAACGTTTCCTTTTGGCAGTACACTGTGGGAGACCTGCTTGATAAAACGTTTCCTTTTGGCAGTACACTATGGGAGACCTGCTTGAAAGAATCCAAGCAAGTGAGGAGGAACTGGAGGCCCAACTACAAACTATTCATGCCTGTGATGTCAACGGTAAGAATGATTCTCAAATGTTTATTTTCTCACACTTTTTCCCCCATTTAGATATGTGATCTACTGTATGTGGTTTGTGTCTATATACATGCTGGCCTTGGTGTGTCTATATACATGCTGGCCTTGGTGTGTCTATATACATGCTGGCCTTGGTGTGTCTATATACATGCTGGCCTTGGTGTGTCTATATACATGCTGGCCTTGGTGTGTCTATATACATGCTGGCCTTGGTGTGCCACATGTACATGTTTGTTTGTCCTTGCTCTTTTCTGTATTCTAGACTACATGTTCCCCTCTTTGTGTATTCTACATGTTCCCCTCTTGTGTATTCTAGGCTACATGTTCCCCTCTTGTGTATTCTAGGCTACTGGAGGCTACATGTTCCCCTCTTGTGTATTCTAGGCTACATGTTCCCCTCTTGTGTATTCTAGGCTACATGTTCCCCTCTTGTGTATTCTAGGCTACATGTTCCCCTCTTGTGTATTCTAGGCTACTGTTCCCCTCTTGTGTATTCTAGGCTACATGTTCCCCTCTTGTGTATTCTAGGCTACATGTTCCCCTCTTGTGTATTCTAGGCTACATGTTCCCCTCTTGTGTATTCTAGGCTACTGGAGACTACATGTTCCCCTCTTGTGTATTCTAGGCTACATGTTCCCCTCTTGTGTATTCTAGGCTACTGGAGACTGTTGGATTTTGACTATGAGATGAAACTACTGGGTCACATCACTCAGCTGGTGGACTCTGAGTCCTGGTCCTTCAGTAAAGTCCCTCTACGTGTCAGTCTGGAGGAGTTAGGACGTCTGGAGCCACAGTAGGTGCAGTTAGGCAACGTTACGGCTGTCCCCTAGGGCGGCGCACAATTGGCCCAGTGTCTTCCCGGTTTGGCCGGTGTAGGACGTCATTTTAAATAAGAATTTATTGTTAACTGACTTGCCTAGTTAAATAAAATGATAAAGTGAAGAGTAGTTTGATGTAATACTTAGTCATCATGTTGTCAGCTCTGTCAAAGGCCACATTTGACTAAAGGCTCGGGACAACAAACATCTTTAAATGTGCATTGAACCGAAGTGTGCGGGAGCTCTCTGTTGCATGTAATTGTCATGACAACATTAAAAGGTGTGTGTGTGTGTGTGTGTGTGTGTGTGTGGTGGGGAACTAATGTATTTGTTTAATACTCATCCAAACCCCTTCTCCTGCCCAGGGAGATGATAGAGCACAGCTTCAACTGTTATGGAAGGCGCTACACGGACAACGGTGAGTCAGAAAGTACTGTACGTGTTTAATGTTTTGGTGTGTTGTAGAGTGACACACAGCCAACTACCTCTTCCCTCGTGCTTTGGAGTGACACAGCCAACTACCTCGTGCTTTGGAGTGACACACAGCCAACTACCCTCGTGCTTTGGAGTGACACACAGCCAACTACCTCTTCCCTCGTGCTTTGTAGTGACACACAGCCAACTACCTCTTCCCTCATGCTTTGGAGTGACACACAGCCAACTACCTCTTCCCTCGTGCTTTGTAGTGACACACAGCCAACTACCTCTTCCCTCATGCTTTGGAGTGACACACAGCCAACTACCTCTTTTGGAGTGACCACAGCCAACTACCTCGTGCTTTGGAGTGACACACAGCCAACTACCTCTTCCCTCGTGCTTTGTAGTGACACACAGCCAACTACCTCATGCTTTGGAGTGACACACAGCCAACTACCTCATGCTTTGGAGTGACACACAGCCAACTACCTCTTCCCTCGTGCTTTGGAGTGACACACAGCCAACTACCTCTTCCCTCGTGCTTTGTTGCTTTGGAGTGACACACAGCCAACTACCTCTTCCCTCGTGCTTTGGAGTGACACACAGCCAACTACCTCTTCCCTCGTGCTTTGGGTGAGCCAACTACCTCTTCCCTCGTGCTTTGGAGTGACACACAGCCAACTACCTCTTCCCTCATGCTTTGGAGTGACACACAGCCAACTACCTTCCCTCTTCCACAGCCAACTACGTGCTTTGGAGTGACACACAGCCAACTACCTCTTCCCTCGTGCTTTGGAGTGACACACAGCCAACTACCTCTTCCCTCGTGCTTTGGAGTGACACACAGCCAACTACCTCTTCCCTCGTGCTTTGGAGTGACACACAGCCAACTACCTCTTCCCTCGTGCTTTGGAGTGACACACAGCCAACTACCTCTTCCTCGTGCTTTGGAGTGACACACAGCCAACTACCTCTTCCCCTCGTGCTTTGGAGTGACACACAGCCAACTACCTCTTCCTTTGGGAGTGACACACAGCCAACTACCTCTTCCCTCGTGCTTTGGAGTGACACACAGCCAACTACCTCTTCCCTCGTGCTTTGGAGTGACACACAGCCAACTACCTCTTCCCTCGTGCTTTGGAGTGACACACAGCCAACTACCTCTTCCCTCGTGCTTTGGAGTGACACACAGCCAACTACCTCTTCCCTCGTGCTTTGGAGTGACACACAGCCAACTACCTCTTCCCTCGTGCTTTGGAGTGACACACAGCCAACTACCTCTTCCCTCGTGCTTTGGAGTGACACACAGCCAACTACCTCTTCCCTCGTGCTTTGGAGTGACACACAGCCAACTACCTCTTCCCTCGTGCTTTGGAGTGACACACAGCCAACTACCTCTTCCCTCGTGCTTTGGAGTGACACACAGCCAACTACCTCCTTCCACACAGCCAACTACCTCGTGCTTTGGAGTGACACACAGCCAACTACCTCTTCCCTCGTGCTTTGGAGTGACACACAGCCAACTACCTCTTCCCTCGTGCTTTGGAGTGACACACAGCCAACTACCTCTTCCCTCGTGCTTTGGAGTGACACACAGCCAACTACCTCTTCCCTCGTGCTTTGGAGTGACACACAGCCAACTACCTCTTCCCTCGTGCTTTGGAGTGACACACAGCCAACTACCTCTTCCCTCGTGCTTTGGAGTGACACACAGCCAACTACCTCTTCCCTCGTGCTTTGGAGTGACACACAGCCAACTACCTCTTCCCTCGTGCTTTGGAGTGACACACAGCCAACTACCTCTTCCCTCGTGCTTTGGAGTGACACACAGCCAACTACCTTTCCCTCGTGCTTTGGAGTGACACACAGCCAACTACCTCTTCCCTCGTGCTTTGGAGTGACACACAGCCAACTACCTCTTCCCTCGTGCTTTGGAGTGACACACAGCCAACTACCTCTTCCCTCGTGCTTTGGAGTGACACACAGCCAACTACCTCTTCCCTCGTGCTTTGGAGTGACACACAGCCAACTACCTCTTCCCTCGTGCTTTGGAGTGACACACAGCCAACTACCTCTTCCCTCGTGCTTTGGAGTGACACACAGCCAACTACCTCTTCCCTCGTGCTTTGGAGTGACACACAGCCAACTACCTCTTCCCTCGTGCTTTGGAGTGACACACAGCCAACTACCTCTTCCCTCGTGCTTTGGAGTGACACACAGCCAACTACCTCTTCCCTCGTGCTTTGGAGTGACACACAGCCAACTACCTCTTCCTCGTGCTTTGGAGTGACACACAGCCAACTACCTCTTCCCTCGTGCTTTGGAGTGACACACAGCCAACTACCTCTTCCCTCGTGCTTTGGAGTGACACACAGCCAACTACCTCTTCCCTCGTGCTTTGGAGTGACAGCCAACTACCTCTTCCCTCGTGCTTTGGAGTGACACACAGCCAACTACCTCTTCCCTCGTGCTTTGGAGTGACACACAGCCAACTACCTCTTCCCTCGTGCTTTGGAGTGACACACAGCCAACTACCTCTTCCCTCGTGCTTTGGAGTGACACACAGCCAACTACCTCTTCCCTCGTGCTTTGGAGTGACACACAGCCAACTACCTCTTCCCTCGTGCTTTGGAGTGACACACAGCCAACTACCTCTTCCTCGTGCTTTGGAGTGACACACAGCCAACTACCTCTTCCCTCGTGCTTTGGAGTGACACACAGCCAACTACCTCTTCCCTCGTGCACTATTTTGGCTCTTCACAGCTATTTAATTGATATTAAACAGAAATGAAAATGTCGTATTTTTCAGATGAGGTGTTCTTTGCGCTGAACGAGGACAAGGTGTGCAGAGCCACAGCTCAGATGCTGCTGCAGAACGCAGCGAAGTTCAACCTGGCAGAGTTCCAGGAGGTGTGGCAGCAAAGTGTCCCAGACGGGATGGGCACTAGACTGGACCAGCTGAAGGTGAGGATGGGGTGAGGCACTCAGAGGGATGGGCCAGACTGGACCAGCTGAAGGTGAGGACAGGGGTCAAGGAGGGGGGCACTAGACTGGACCAGCTGAAGGTGAGGACTGGGGCCAGACTGGCAGCTCAGAGGGAGGGCACTAGGGGACCAGCTGAAGGTGAGGACTGGGGTCAGACCAGCTCAGAGGGATGGGCACTGACTGGACCAGCTGAAGGTGAGGATGGGGCAGACTGGCAGCTCAGAGGGATGGGCACTAGACTGGACCAGCTGAAGGTGAGGACAGGGGTCAGACTGGCAGCTCAGAGGGATGGGCACTAGACTGGACCAGCTGAAGGTGAGGACAGGGGTCAGACTGGCAGCTCAGAGGGAGGGGCACTAGACTGGACCAGCTGAAGGTGAGGATGGGGTCAGACTGGCAGCTCAGAGGGATGGGCACTAGACTGGACCAGCTGAAGGTGAGGATGGGGTCAGACTGGCAGCTCAGAGGGATGGGCACTAGACTGGACCAGCTGAAGGTGAGGATGGGGTCAGACTGGCAGCTCAGAGGGATGGGCACTAGACTGGACCAGCTGAAGGTGAGGACGGGGTCAGACTGGCAGCTCAGAGGGATGGGCACTAGACTGGACCAGCTGAAGGTGAGGATGGGGTCAGACTGGCAGGGGTGGGCACTAGACTGGACCAGCTCAGAGGGATGGGCACTAGACTGGACCAGCTGAAGGTGAGGATGGGGTCAGACTGGCAGCTCAGAGGGATGGGCACTAGACTGGACCAGCTGAAGGTGAGGATGGGGTCAGACTGGCAGCTCACAGAGGGATGGGCACTAGACTGGACCAGCTGAAGGTGAGGATGAGGGATTTCGTGCCCAGTTTGAGGTTAGGATGTTTTTCTGCACACAGATTATGTATGTATGAACTACACATGGACACATCCAGCCCAACTCGGGAGGTTGATAAAATACTTACTAGTTAAAGTTCCAGAGCATGTCTTTAACCAACACTGGTTTTTACATGTGGACTATTCTCAGATTCTACAGCAAAATATCTCATAATGGATGTTTAGGTTTTTAGGCATTACAGCAGGTTTTATTTTAGCTTTAGAAATATGGTAATTACACATTTTTAAAGACGTGATGGTTGTTGGCAGACATGATTACAGGATTATCCACATGGTTATGGGTTTCAATAGAGTCTAGCCCTTGTGGACCGCAGCTCCAAACCAGAGACCATATCTCTGCTGAGAGTGGAAGATCTTCCCGAGGACACACTGGAGAGATTCACCCACCTCTTCACCATGAGACAGAAGTGGACCGAGGAGGACATCACCCCTTACATACAGTGAGTAAAACTGAGCATCAGAATGACCGTTGTCTCTGTGCTGTACCATAATGACTATTAGAGATTTAGACCTGTGTGCCAGATGTTTGTGGTGCCAGATGTTTGTGGTGCCAGACACAGCCAGGTGGTGCCAGACACAGCCAGGTGGTGCCAGACACAGCCAGGTGGTGCCAGACCGGGCCAGGTGGTGTCAGACACAGCCAGGTGGTGTTGGTCCAACTGTCTTGTTTTCTGGAAAGCTCTCTTGTGTTAACGATTGAACCTCAATGATTTATTGTCATGCAGGGACTTGTGTGGAGAAAAGCAAACAACTGGAGCTCTTCTTACCAAATACGCTCGTTTGTCCACGCAAAACGGAATGAAAGTCTTCAATTCAAGAAGGCTAGTGGCAACATGAAGACGATTGGATATCTTAATTGACGAGCAAAGTTGTTTGGAATCAGTGTATTGTTGTATTTGTTAAAATGTTATAATAAGAATCTAATGTTTTTGTAATTATGACCTACTTTGTGTTTTTTCCTCCCACCTATACTATATCTTATGCTTTGTTCCTAATACCACAGTCACAATTTGATCATTTAGGGACCTCCAGTGGTAAGAGGCAGAAGAGCAGTGACAAGAAGGCTTTTCAAATAAAATGTGTTTACATTTCTAAAACCACACACAAATTATCCAACCCAATATTTTACTGTTGGAAACAAGGTTAGGATAAAATGTATACAAAAAGTACCATAAATGATTCTCCAAAATATATATATAAAATAAAAATTGTGCTGGAGGGGCCCGGGGGTCGAAGGTTGGTCAAAAGGCCATCCCTGTCAGGTGGATGGATTATCTTGGCAAAGGAGAAATGCTCACTGAGAGGGATGTAAACAAATGTGTGCACAATTGAGAGAAATACGTTGTTTGTGCGTATGGAACATTTCTGGGATCGTTTATTTCAGCTCATGAAACATTGTTTATATTTTTGTTTATACTTTTGTAAGTATTCAGACCCCTGGACTTTTTCACATTGTTACACCTTGTTTTAAAATAGAGGATTTTTAAAAATATAATCCATCTACACACTACCCCATAATGACCATTTTTTTTTTTGTGTTAATTTTATCAAATGTATTAGTGTATTTAAATAGAACTGAAATACCTTTTTTAAGTATTTTCAGACTTTTGCTATGAGACTTGACATTGAACTCTGGTGCATCCTGTTTCCATTGTTCCTCGAAGTTTTTACAACTTGATTGGAGTCCACCGTGCTAAGTTCAATTGATTGACATGATTTGGAAAGGCACACACCTGTCTATATAAAAGGTCCTAGAGTAGACAGTGCACGTCAGAGCAAAAACCAAGCCATCCGGTCAAAGGATTTGCCAATAGAGTTATGAGACAGGATTGTGTCGAGGCACAGATCTGGGGAAGGGTACCAAACATTTCTGCAGCATTAAATGTCCCCAAGAACACACTGACCTCCATCATTCTTAAATGGAAGATGTTTGGAACCACCAAGACTCATCCTAGAGCTGGATGCCTGGTAAACTGAGAAATCGGGGGAGAAGGGCCTTGGTCATGGAGGTGACCAAGAACCTGATGGTCACTTTGACAGAGCTGTAGAGATGGGAGAAACTTTTAGAAGGACAACCATCTCTGCAGCTTCCACCAATCAGCCCTTGATGGTAGAGTTGCCAGGGGAAGCCACTGTAAAAGGCATATGACAGCCCGCTTGAGTTTGCCAAAGAAACTATCAGACCATGAGAAAAACAAGATTCTCTGGTCTGATGAAACCAAGACTGAACTTTGGCCAGAATGCCAAGCGTCACGTCTGGAGGAAACCTGGCACCATCCTACGGTGAAGCATGGTGGTGTCAGCATCAGGCTGTGGGGATGTTTTTCAGCGGCAGGGAGACTAGTCAGGATCCAGGGAAAGATGAACAGAGCAAAGTACAGAGAGATCCTTGATGAAAACCTGCTCAGGACCTCAGACTGGGGTGGCTGTTCACCTTCCAATGCAGGAGTGGCTTCTGGACAAGTCTCTGAATGTCCTTGAGTGGGCCAGTCAGAACCCGATCGAACATCTCTGGAGAGACCTGAAAATAGCTGTGCAGCAACGCTCCCCATCCAGAGCTTGAGAGGTTCTCCAGAGAAGAATGGGAGAAACTCCCCAAATACAAGTGTGCCAAGCTTCTAGCGTTACACCCAAGAAGACTCGATGCTGTAATCTCTGCCAAAGGTGCTTCAACAAAGTACTGAGTAAAGGGTCTGAATACTTATGTAAATGTGATCAGTTTTACATTTTTAATAAATTAGCAAACATTTCTAAAAACCTATTTTTGCTTTTTACATTAGTGGGGTATTGAGTGTAGATTGAGGGGGGAAACTTATTTAATAAATTTTAGAATAGGAATAAGGAAAAGTGTAACATATTATATAGAGGAAAAATCTGTATATTAGAGGGTCTGTATATTAGAGTTGGCTTTAGAGGCACTTATAAAGGGGTCTGTATATTAGAGTTGGCTTTAGAGGCACTTATAAAGGGGTCTGTATATTAGAGTTGGCTTTAGAGGCACTTATAAAGGGGTCTGTATATTAGAGTTGGCTTTAGAGGCACTTATAAAGGGGTCTGTATATTAGAGTTGGCTTTAGTTGGCTTTAGAGGCACTTATAAAGGGGTCTGTATATTAGAGTTGGCTTTAGAGGCACTTATAAAGGGGTCTGTTGGCTTTATATAAAGGGGTCTGTAGAGTTGGCTTTAGAGGCACTTATAAAGGGGTCTGTATATTAGAGTTGGCCTTAGAGGCACTTATATAGTCCACAAGCAGCATAGAACACGCCCTGTGACCCCTCGGCCAATCAGAGCAATGAAAGATGAGACTTGAGCTCCCCAGACTTGGCCAATCAGAGCAATGAAAGATGAGACTTGGAGCCCCAGACTTCTCGGCCAATCAGAGTAATGAAAGATGAGACTTGGAGCCCCCCAGACTTCTCGGCCAATCAGAACATCCATAGCTTACACTTGACATTGGACCCTTACCAAATCCAATCCCTACACCTACCATGTGCAGGAGGAGTGAGTGGAGCGCCCCCTAGTGTCAAATAGAATGTACACTTTGAAATTGGACTTGGATTATGGTCAGTCCAAGATTACATTTTATGTCAAATAAAATTGTATTGGTCACATACACATGTTT
>NW_026283238.1:0-3300 GCF_023373465.1 Oncorhynchus keta | reverse complement strand
GGTAATATAATGACAGTAGAAAGTAGACCAGGGTAATATAATGACAGTAGAAAGTAGACCAGGTAATATAATGACAGTAGATGGTAGACTAGGTAATATAAATGACAGTAGAAGGTAGACCAGGGTAATATAATGACAGTAGAAGGTAGACCAGGGTAATATAATGACAGTAGATAGTAGACCAGGTAATATAATGACAGTAGATGGTAGACCAGGGTAATATAATGACAGTAGATGGTAGACCAGGGTAATATAATGACAGTAAGAAAGTAGACCAGGGTAATATAATGACAGTAGATGGTAGACCAGGGTAATATAATGACAGTAGATGGTAGACCAGGTTAATAGATTGACAGTAGAAAGTAGACCAGGGTAATATAATGACAGTAGATGGTAGACCAGGTAATTTAATGACAGTTGAAAGTAGACTAGGGTAATATAACTAAATCAAATCAAATCAAATTTATTTATATAGCCCTTCGTACATCAGCTGATATCTCAAAGTGCTGTACAGAAACCCAGCCTAAAACCCCAAACAGCAACAATGCAGGTAAAAGTTAACGTGGCTAGGAAAACCCCTAGAAAGGCCAAAACCTAGGAAGAAAACCTAGAGAGGAACCGGGCTATGTGGGGTGGCCAGTCCTCTTCTGGCTGTGCCGGGTAGAGATTATAACAGAACATGACCAAGATGTTCAAATGTTCATAAATGACCAGCATGGTCAGAATAATAATAAGGCAGAACAGTTGAAACTGGAGCAGCAGCACAGTCAGGTGGACTGGGGACAGCAAGGAGCCTTTCATGTCAGGTAGTCCTGGGGCACGGTCCTAGGGCTCAGGTCAGTTTGAAACTGGAGCAGGAGCATGGCCAGGTGGACTGGGGGACAGCAAGGAGTCCTCATGTCAGGTAGTCCTGGGACATGGTCCTAGGGCTCAGGTCCTCCGAGAGAGAGAAAGAAAGAGAGAAGGAGAATTAGAGAACGCACACTTAGATTCACACGCTGACACCGAATAGACAGGAGAAGTACTCCAGATATAACAAACTGACCCCAGCCCCCTGACATATAAACTACTGCAGCATAAATACTGGAGGCTGAGACAGGAGGGGTCAGGAGACACTGTGGCCCCATCCGAGGACACCGGACAGGGCCAAACAGGAAGGATATAACCCCACCCACTTTGGCCAAAGCACATCCCCCACACCACTCAGAGGGATATCTTCAACCACCAACTTACCATCCTGAGACAAGGCCGAGTATAGCCCACAAAGACTCCGCCACGGTACAACCCAAGGGGCATCCAGACAGGCCGACCACAACAGTGAATCAACCCACCCAGGTGACGCACCCCCCCAGGGACGGCACGAGAGAACCCCAGCAAGCCAGTGACCCAGCCCCGTAACAGGGTTAGAGGCAGAGAATCCCAGTGGAAAGAGGGGAACCAGCCAGGCAGAGACAGCAAGGGCGGTTCGTTGCTCCAGAGCCTTTCCGTTCACCTTCCCACTCCTGGGCCAGACTACACTCAATCATATGACCCACTTGAAGAGATGAGTCTTCAGTAAAGACTTAAAGGTTGAGACCGAGTTTGCGTCTCTGACATGGGTAGGCAGACCGTCCCATAAAAATGGAGCCTATATATATAATGACAGTAGAGGGTAGACCGGCAATATAATGACAGTAGAGACCAGGTAATATAATGACAGTAGAGGGTAGACCAGGGTAATATAAATGACCGTAGAAGTGTAGACCAGGGTAATAGATGACAGTAGAAAAGTAGACCAGGGAAATATAATGACAGTAGATGGTAGACCAGGGTATTTTAATGACAGTAGAGACCAGGGTAATAGATTGACAGTAGAGGGTAGACCAGGGAAATATAATGACAGTAGATGGTGGATCAGGGTAATACAATGACAGTAGAGGGTAGACCAGGGTAATATAATGACAGTAGCTGGTAGACCAGGGTAATATAATGACAGTAGAGGGCAGACCAGGTAATTTAATGACAGTAGAAAGTAGACCAGGTAATATAATGACAGTAGATGGTAGACCAGGTTAATAGATTGACAGTAGATGTGACCAGGCTATTAGATTGACAGTAGATGGTGGACCAGGGAAACATAAACACAGCAGATGGCAGACCAGGCATGCAGAATATTGTGAATATATATCTGTGGCAATATAATGATGCAGATGGTAGACCAGGTAATATAATGACAGTAGAGGGTAGACCAGGGTAATTTTAATGACAGAAAGTAGACCAGGGTAATATATTGACAGTAGATGGTAGACCAGGGTAATATAATGACAGTAGAGGGTAGACCAATGGTAATTTAATGACAGTAGAAAGTGCAGACCAGGTAATGTATTGACAGTAGATGGTAGACCAGGGTAATATAATGACAGTAGATGGTAGACCAGGGTAATATAATGACAGTAGAGGGTAGACCAGGGTAATATAATGACAGTAGATGTTAGACCAGGGTAATATAATGACAGTAGAGGGTAGACTAGGGTAATATAATGACAGTAGAAAGTAGACTAGGGTAATATAATGACAGTAGAAAGTAGACCAGGGTAATATAATGACAGTAGATGGTAGACCGGGGTAATATAATGACAGTAGAGGGTAGACCAGGGTAATATAATGACAGTAGAGGGTAGACCAGGGTAATTTAATGACAGTAGAAAGTAGACCATGGTAATATAATGACAGTAGATTGTAGACCAGGGTAATATAATGACAGTAGAGGGTAGACCAGATTAATTTAATGACAGTAAAAAGTAGACTAGGGTAATATAATGACAGTAGATGGTAGACCAGGGTAATATAATGACAGTAGAGGGTAGACCAGGGTAATATAATGACAGTAGATGTTAGACCAGGGTAATATAATGACAGTAGAGGGTAGACCAGGGTAATATAATGACAGTAGAAAGTAGACCAGGGTAATATAATGACAGTAGAAAGTAGACCAGGGTAATATAATGACAGTAGATGGTAGACCAGGGTAATATAATGACAGTAGATGGTAGACCAGGGTAATATAATGACAGTAGATGGTAGACCAGGGTAATATAATGACAGTAGATGGTAGACCAGGGTAATATAATGACAGTAGAAGGTAGACCAGGGTAATATAATGACAGTAGATGGTAGACCAGGGTAATATATTGACAGTAGATGGTAGACCAGGGTAATATAATGACAGTAGATGGTAGACCAGGGTAATATAATGACAGTAGAGGGTAGACCAGGGGTAATATAATGACAGTAGAGGGTAGACCAGGGTAATATAATGAC
>NW_026283237.1:0-5019 GCF_023373465.1 Oncorhynchus keta | reverse complement strand
AATGTATTTTTTTATTTTATTTTTTATTTCACCTTTATTTAACCAGGTAGGCTAGTTGAGAACAAGTTCTCATTTGCAACCAAGCACTGGCCAAGATAAAGCATAGCAGTGTATACAGACAAACACAGAGTTACACATGGAGTAAACAATTGGGGGCAAGTCAATAATACAGAAAATAAGGTCTATATTAATAATGTGTGCAAAAGGCATGAGGATAGCAGGCGAATAATACACTTTACAGATTAACACTGGAGTGATAAATGATCAGATGGGCATGTACAGGTAGAGATATTGAGGCAAAGAGCAGAAAAGTAAATAAATAAAAACAGGCAAAAACAGGGAGGAATGAGTGTAGGTGAAAAGGGTGAGCTATTTACCTATAGACTATGTACAGCTGCAGCGATCGGTTAGCTGCTCGGATAGCTGATGTTTGAAGTTGGTGAGGGAGATAAAAGTCTCCAACTTCAGCGATTTTTGCAATTCCGCTCCAGTCACAGGCAGCAGAGTACTGGAACGAAAGGCGGCCAAATGAGGTGCGGTTTTAGGGATGATCAGTGAGATACACCTGCTGGAGCGCGTGCTACGGATGGGTGTTGCCATCGGACCAGTGAGCTGAGATAAGGCGGAGCTTTACCTAGCATGGACTTGTACGACCTGAGCAAGTGGCCCAGGCGACGAATATGTAGTGAGGGCCAGCCGACTAGAGCATACAAGTCGCAGTGGTGGGTGGTATAAGGTGCTTTAGTGACAAACGGATGGCACTGTGATAGACTGCATCCAGTTTGCCGAGTAGAGTGTTGAAGCCATTTTGTAGATGACATCGCCGGTCAGGATCGGTAGGATAGTCAGTTTTACTAGGGTAAGCTTGGCAGCGTGAGTGAAGGAGGCTTTGTTATGGAATAGAAAGCCGAATCTGGATTTGATTTTTTGATTGGAGATGTTTGATGTGAGTCTGAAGGAGAGTTTGCAGTCTAGCCAGACACCTAGGTACTTATAGATGTCCACATATTCAAGGTTGGAACCATCCAGGGTGGTGATGCTAGTCGGCATGCGTGGTGCAGGCAGCGATCAAGCTGAAAAGCATGTACTGGTTTTACCGTTTAAGAGCAGTTGGAGGCCACGGAAGGAGTGCTGTATGGCATTGAAGCTCGTTTGAGGTTTGATAGCACAGTGTCCAATGACGGGCCGAAGTATATAGAATGGTGTCGGCTGCGAGAGGTGATCAGGGAATCGCCCGCAGTAAGAGCAACATCATTGATATATACAGAGAAAAGAGTCGGCCCGAGAATTGAACCCTGTGGCACCCCATAGAGACTGCCAGAGGACCGGACAGCATGCCCTCTGATTTGACACACTGAACTCTGTCTGCAAAGTAATTGGTGAACCAGGCAGAAGTCATCCGAAAAACCGAGGCTGTTGAGTCTGGCCAAGAATTTGGTGATTGACAGAGTCGAAAGTCTTGGCGAGGCTTGATGAAGACGGCTGCACAAAGTACTGTCTTTTATCGATGGCGGTTATGATATCATTTTAGTACCTTGAGTGTGGCTGAGGTGCACCTGCGTGACCGGCTCGAAACCAGATTGCACAGCGGAGAAGGTACGGTGGGGATTCGAGATGGTCAGTGACCTGTTTGTTGACTTGGCTTTCAAGACCTTAGATAGGCAGGGCAGGATGGATATAGGTCAATAGCAGTTTGGGTCCAGGGTGTCTCCCCTTTGAAGAGGGGGATGACTGCGCAGCTTCAATCCTTTGGGGATCTCAGACGATATGAAAGAGAGGTTGAACAGGCTGGTAATAGGGGTTGGTGACAATGGCGGCAGATAGTTTCAGAAATAGCGGGTCCAGATTGTCATTCAGCTGATTTGTACGGGTCCAGGCTCTGCAGCTCTTCAGAACATCTGCTATCTGATTTGGTAAAGGAGAACCTGAGAGGCTTGGGTGAGGAACTACGGGGGGCGGAGCTGTTGGCCGAGGTTGGAGTAGCCAGGCGGAGCATGCATGGCCAGCCGCTGGAGAAGTGCTTATTGAAGTTTTCGATAATCATGGGATTTATCGGTGGAGACCGTGTTTCCTAGCCTCAGTGCAGTGGGCAGCTGGGAGGAGGTGCCTTGTTCTCCATGGACTTCACAGTGTCCCAGAACTTTTTGGAGTTGGAGCTACAGGATGCAAACTTCTGCCTGAAGAAGCTGGCCTTAGCTTTCCTGACTGATCATGGTATTGGTTCCTGACTTCCTGAACAGTTGCATATCACGGGCTATTCGATGCTATTGCAGTCCGCCACAGGATGTTTTTGTGCTGGTCGAGGGCAGTCAGGTCTGGAGTGAACCAAGGGCTGTATCTGTTCTTGCTTCTGCATTTTTGAACGGAGCATGCTTATCCAAAATGGTGAGGAAGTTACTTTTTAAAGAATGACCAGGCATCCTCAACTGACGGGATGAGGTCAATGTCCTTCCAGGATACACGGGCCAGGTCGATTAGAAAGGCCTGCTCACAGAAGTGTTTTAGGGAGCGTTTGACAGTGATGAGGGGTGGTCGTTGATCTGTGTCTGGGTGGGCGGATACAGGCGATGAGGCAGTGATCGCTGAGATCCTGGTTGAAGACAGCGGAGGTATTTGGAGGGCCAGTTGGTTTGGATGACGCCTATGAGGGTGCCCTTGTTTACAGAGTTAGGGTTGTACCTGGTGGGTTCCTTGATGATTGTGTGGAGATTGAGGGCATCTAGCTTAGATTGTAGGACTGCCGGGTGTTAAGCATATCCCAGTTTAGGTCACCTAACAGAACAAACTCTGAAGCTAGATGGGGGCAATCAATTCACAAATGGTGTCCAGGGCACAGCTGGGAGCTGACGGGGGTCGGTAGCATGGCAACAGTGAGAGACTTGTTTCTGGAGAGAGTAATTTTCAAAATTAGTAGTTCAAACTGTTTGGGTATGGACCTGAAAGTATGACATTACTTTGCAGGCTATCTCTGCAGTAGACTCAAGTACTCCGCCCCTTTGGCAGTTCTATCTTGACGGAAGATGTTATAGTTGGGTATGGGAAATCTCTGAATTTTTGGTGGCCTTCCTGAGCCAGGATTCAGACACGGCAAGGACATCAGGTTAGCAGAGTGTGCTAAAGCAGTGAGTAAAACAAACTTAGGGAGGGAGGCTTCTGATGTTGACATGCAAAAAACCAAGACTTTTCGATCACAGAAGTCAACAAATGAGGGTGCCTGAGGAATGCAGGGCCTGGGGTTTACCTCCACATCACCCGCGAACAGAGAATGAGTAGTAAGGGGTGCGGCTAAAGGCTATCAAAACTGGTCGCTAGAGCTGCCAGGGGGGCAGAGGATAAGAGGAGCAGGTTTCTGGGCATGGTAGAATATATTCAGGGCATAATGCGAGACAGGGGTATGGGTGGGGTGCGGGTACAGCGGGAGATAAGCCCAGGCACTGGGGTGATGATGAGAGAGGTTGTATCTCTGACATGCTGGTTGTAATGGGTGAGGTCAACGCATGTGGGGGGGGGTGGGACAAAGGAGGTAACAGGGGTATGCAGAGTGGATCTAGGGGCTCCATTGTGAACTAAAACAATGATAACTAACCTGAACAACAGTATACTAGGCATATTGACATTTGGGAGAGACATACAGCGAGGCATACAGTAATCACAGGTGTTGAATTGGGAAAGCTTAGCTAAAAACAGTAGGCGAGGCTAATCAGCTAGCACAACAAACAGCAGGTAAAAATGGCGTGACTAGGCAACTGGGCCGACAGATAAAACAAACAAGCAGAATGGAGTACCGTGATTAATGGACAGTCCAGCGTGCACAGCTATGTAGCCAAGAGATCAGTGTCCAGGGGCAGCGGTGGATGGGCAGGGAAGCTGGGCTGGCGAGTGTTATCCAGGTTTTTAAAAACTAACAATGACTAAATAGCTTGTAGCTAGTTAGCTGGTTAGCGTCTGGAGGTTCTTGAGTGTCATAAAAATAAAATAAAAATTAAAAAAGTGATAGCGATTCCGTATCACAGTGGGTGAGGCAGGTTTCCGGAAGGTATAAACAAAATAAAAATCAAAGAGAGATAGAAAGTAAATGGGTTCAGAGTGTTTGGGATGCGGTGAGCCAGATGGTTAGCAGGCCTGTGCTAACAAGCTAACAGTTCAGGCCCGGGCTAGACAAGCTTAGCCGTTAGCAGGCCGAATTAGCAAGCAGGGAGATAGCGAGGGCTAGAGAGCTAACCTTGGGGGACGTCGCGATGGGGTGAGTCTGTTTATTCTCTTCTTGCGGTGACATCGACAGACCGGTCGTGGCCCGGGTAATTGTAGCCCAGGAGTATGCTACAGGAGCTCTAGTACGCTGGGTGAGCTGGAGACACAGCTTTCAGAAAGCTCGCGGGCCTTGGCCAGCAGATGGATCTTTGGCGATGTCGCAACGAAAAAGCCTGTTGAAACCACCGGACGATTATGTCGGGCGGACCAGTCGTGATGGATCGGCGGGCCCGTGGTCGGCAGTAAAGGGTCCAGGCCAATTGGCAAAAGAGGTATTGTTGGGCCTCTTCGGCTAGTCGGGAGATGGCTTAGCTCAAGGCTAACTGTAGCTTGTTTTGGGACAGAGACGTTAGCTAGGAGTAGCCACTGGATTGCAGCTAGCTAGTTGCGATGATCCGGTGTAAAGGTACAGAGCTTGCGGTAGGAATCTGGAGATGTGGTAGAGAAAGAGCAGTCTGATATGCTCTGGGTTGATGTCACGCTGGTGTCCTAGTTAGCTTAGAAGACCGCTAGCAATGGCTAACTGAGTACGAGCTAGTAGCTAGTTAGCTGGCTAGCTTCTGATGGTGGTTCCGGTTCTAAAGTAAAGTATAGAAAGCAGATCCGTACCACATTGGGTGATGCGGGTTGCAGGAGAGTATATTCAGCTCTAGTTTGAAAGTGAGATTAAAATATGTACGAAATATATACAGAAAAAAAAACGAAGAAAACTATATTTACACTAGACAGGACGGACAAGACAAAACACACGTCCGACTGCTACGCCAT
>NW_026283236.1:0-31541 GCF_023373465.1 Oncorhynchus keta | reverse complement strand
CAGATCTAGAGGAGGTGCCAGTCTCCTAGCCTCCTGATCTAGAGGTAGTGCCAGTCTCCTAGCCTCTGATCTGAGGAGGTGCCAGTAGCCTCTGATCTAGAGGGAGGTGCCAGTATCCTCTGATGACGAGAGGGGTGCCTGATCGAGAGGAGGTTCCAGTCTCCCTGGCGTCTGATCAAGTGCCCAGTCTCCTAGCGTCTGATCCCCAGTCTCCCCTAGCGTCAGATCTAGAGGAGGTGCCAGTCTCTAACGTCTGATCGAGAGGAGGTGCCAGTCTCCTGAGATCTAGAGGAGGTGCCAGTCTCCTAGCGTCCTGATCGAGAGGATGTGCCAGTCTCCTAGCGTCCAGATCTAGAGGAGGTGCCCAGTCTCTAACATCCTGATCGAGAGGAGGTGCCCGGTCTCTAGCCTAGAAGGAGGTGCCAGTATCCTGGCGTCCTGATCGAGAAGGGGTGCCAGTCTCTAGCCTCCAGATCTAGAGAGGTGCCAGTCTCTGGCGTCCTGATCGAG
The DNA here is from genome assembly GCF_023373465.1 of Oncorhynchus keta. NCBI lineage: Eukaryota > Metazoa > Chordata > Actinopteri > Salmoniformes > Salmonidae > Oncorhynchus > Oncorhynchus keta. Next base: position 31,031 of record NW_026283236.1, on the reverse strand, counting down.
AGGAGGTGCCAGTCACCTAGCGTACTGATGGAGAGGAGGTGCCAGTCTCAGCCTCCCAGATCTAGAGGAGGTGCCAGTCTCCTAACGTCCTGATCGAGAGGTGGTGCCAGTCTCTAGCCTCAGATCTAGAGGAGTTGCCAGTCTCCTAGCGTCCAGATCTAGAGGAGGTGCCAGTCTCCCCAACGTCCTGATCGAGAGGAGGTGCCAGTCTCCTAGCCTCAGATCTAGAGGAGGTGCCCAGTCTCCTAGCGTCCTGATCGAGAAGATGTGCCCTCCTAGCGTCTGATCGAGGAGGATGTGCCAGTCTCCTAAGCGTCCTGACCGAGAAGAGGTGCCAGCCAGCTTTGTCCCGCTCCCTAAAGAGGAATTACAGTCTAATGAGATTTACAGCCAATCACTTCAGCTCCAATTTAATTAGGGCCAATAAGGGTGATGAATGCTCACCTACCTGTCATTAGTATTCTAAACAAAAACCGGATCATCATCTCCCAGTGCAGCGACCAGACTCCTCAATAAAGACTCTGATTCATTTATGTCACAGTCAGTAAAGTCTCCTCATCCATCTGCTGATAATCAGTCTAACATGGTCCATTCAGAGGGATCCATCCGGAAGAGGAACATCTCTCATTAATAAAAAGCAATACTCTTTAAAATAAAACGTTTCAGTTTTGTCTTGGCACATAAATATGATTTGGTTTTAAAGCAAATTGTTGGGAAACCATCTGCAGATTTTAAAGCCAAACACAACTAAGACATGTATTTTCTAATGACTAAATTATCCGGGCAGTTAATAATTTCCCTCGGCAGAAGGCAAGGCGGGTTTAGGATGCCCGGAACAATATGTTTTGATTGACAGGGTCATATTTATAAGAAGGTTAGGAACCACAAAACAAGGGTTAAAGGAAAATTGACCTGGCAGTTGACGTCTGACTGATCCATTGAGCTGGAGCTATTTCATCTTGTTGCCGAGGCGGCGTGAAGCGTATATAACTAATGACAATGGTCACATGGTAATACATCATCGCATGGATTTGTTCCTGCAGTTCTGTCTACTCTTCTCCTCCCATGAAACCCTCTCTACCACTATGTGTGTTACCTCTTCTGTGTGCAGACAATATCATCTAGATGGATGGACTGTCAACAGTGGAAATATTGACGATGTCAAAGTGTAGAGAACTTTACTAAGGTCTAATATTACCCAGGAAGTTAAGATACAGGTTGAAATGAGGCACCTAGATTCCCTACAGTCTGACCTAGTCTGGTCTGACCTCTGAGTCTATGACCTGGTGTGGGTCTGACCTCTGTCTATGACCTAGTCTGGTCTGACCTCTGAGTCTATGACCTAGTCTGGTCTGACCTCTGAGTCTATGACCTAGTCTGGTCTGACCTCTGAGTCTATGACCTAGTCTGGTCTGACCTCTGAGTCTATGACCTAGTCTGGTCTGACCTCTGAGTCTATGACCTAGTCTGGTCTGACCTCTGAGTCTATGACCTAGTCTGGTCTGACCTCTGAGTCTATGACCTGGTGTGGTCTGACCTCTGAGTCTATGACCTAGTGTGGTCTGACCTCTGAGTCTATGACCTAGTCTGGTCTGACCTCTGAGTCTATGACCTGGTGTGGTCTGACCTCTGAGTCTATGACCTGGTCTGGTCTGACCTCTGAATCTATGACCTAGTCTGGTCTGACCTCTGAAATCTATATGACCTAGTCTGGTCTGACCTCTGAGTCTATGACCTAGTCTGGTCTGACCTCTGAGTCTATGACCTAGTCTGGTCTGACCTCTGAGTCTATGACCTAGTGTCTGACCTCTGTCTATGACCTCTGACCTCTGAGTCTATGACCTAGTCTGGTCTGACCTCTGAATCTATGACCTAGTCTGGTCTGACCTCTGAGTCTATGGCCTAGTGTGGTCTGACCTCTGAGTCTATGACCCTGAGTCTGGTCTGACCTCTGAGTCTATGACCTAGTATGACCTCTGTGGTCTCTGAGTCTTTGACCTGGTGTGTCTGACCTCTGAATCTATGACTTAGTCTGGTCTGACCTCTGAATCTATGACCTAGTCTGGTCTGACCTCTGAGTCTATGACCTAGTCTGGTCTGACCTCTGAGTCTTTGACCTGGTGTGGTCTGACCTCTGAATCTATGACTTAGTCTGGTCTGACCTCTGAATCTATGACCTAGTCTGGTCTGACCTCTGAGTCTATGACCTGGTCTGGTCTGACCTCTGAGTCTATGACCTGGTGTGGTCTGACCTCTGAATCTATGACCTAGTCTGGTCTGACCTCTGAGTCTATGACCTAGTCTGGTCTGACCTCTGAGTCTATGACCTAGTCTAGTCTGACCTCTGAATCTATGACCTAGTCTGGTCTGACCTCTGAATCTATGACCTAGTCTGGTCTGACCTCTGAGTCTATGACCTAGTCTGGTCTGACCTCTGAGTCTATGACCTGGTCTGGTCTGACCTCTGAGTCTATGACCTGGTCTGGTCTGACCTCTGAGTCTATGACCTAGTCTAGTCTGACCTCTGAATCTATGACCTAGTCTGGTCTGACCTCTGAGTCTATGACCTAGTCTGGTCTGACCTCTGAGTCTTTGACCTGGTGTGGTCTGACCTCTGAGTCTATGACCTGGTCTGGTCTGACCTCTGAGTCTATGACCTGGTCTGGTCTGACCTCTGAGTCTATGACCTGGTCTGGTCTGACCTCTGAGTCTATGACCTAGTCTAGTCTGACCTCTGAATCTATGACCTAGTCTGGTCTGACCTCTGAGTCTATGACCTAGTCTGGTCTGACCTCTGAGTCTTTGACCTGGTGTGGTCTGACCTCTGAATCTATGACCTAGTCTGGTCTGACCTCTGAATCTATGACCTAGTCTGGTCTGACCTCTGAGTCTATGACCTAGTCTGGTCTGACCTCTGAGTCTATGACCTAGTCTGGTCTGACCTCTGAGTCTATGACCTAGTCTGGTCTGACCTCTGAGTCTATGACCTAGTCTGGTCTGACCTCTGAGTCTATGACCTAGTCTGGTCTGACCTCTGAGTCTATGACCTAGTCTGGTCTGACCTCTGAGTCTATGACCTAGTGTGGTCTGACCTCTGAGTCTATGACCTGGTGTGGTCTGACCTCTGAGTCTATGACCTAGTCTGGTCTGACCTCTGAATCTATGACCTAGTGTGGTCTGACCTCTGAGTCTATGACCTGGTGTGGTCTGACCTCTGAGTCTATGACCTAGTCTGGTCTGACCTCTGAATCTATGACCTAGTCTGGTCTGACCTCTGAGTCTATGACCTAGTCTGGTCTGACCTCTGAGTCTATGACCTAGTCTAGTCTGACCTCTGAGTCTATGACCTAGTGTGGTCTGACCTCTGAGTCTATGACCTAGTCTGGTCTGACCTCTGAGTCTATGACCTAGTCTGGTCTGACCTCTGAATCTATGACCTAGTCTGGTCTGACCTCTGAGTCTATGGCCTGGTCATGGTCTGACCTCTGAGTCTATGACCCTAGTCTGGTCCTGACCTCTGAGTCTATGACCTAGTCTGGTCTGACCTCTGAGTCTTTGACCTGGTGTGGTCTGACCTCTGAATCTATGACTTAGTCTGGTCTGACCTCTGAATCTATGACCTAGTCTGGTCTGACCTCTGAGTCTATGACCTAGTCTGGTCTGACCTCTGAGTCTTTGACCTGGTGTGGTCTGACCTCTGAATCTATGACTTGGTCTGGTCTGACCTCTGAATCTATGACCTAGTCTGGTCTGACCTCTGAGTCTATGACCTGGTCTGGTCTGACCTCTGAGTCTATGACCTGGTGTGGTCTGACCTCTGAATCTATGACCTAGTCTGGTCTGACCTCTGAGTCTATGACCTAGTCTGGTCTGACCTCTGAGTCTATGACCTAGTCTAGTCTGACCTCTGAATCTATGACCTAGTCTGGTCTGACCTCTGAATCTATGACCTAGTCTGGTCTGACCTCTGAGTCTATGACCTAGTCTGGTCTGACCTCTGAGTCTATGACCTGGTCTGGTCTGACCTCTGAGTCTATGACCTGGTCTGGTCTGACCTCTGAGTCTATGACCTAGTCTAGTCTGACCTCTGAATCTATGACCTAGTCTGGTCTGACCTCTGAGTCTATGACCTAGTCTGGTCTGACCTCTGAGTCTTTGACCTGGTGTGGTCTGACCTCTGAGTCTATGACCTGGTCTGGTCTGACCTCTGAGTCTATGACCTGGTCTGGTCTGACCTCTGAGTCTATGGCCTGGTCTGGTCTGACCTCTGAGTCTATGACCTAGTCTAGTCTGACCTCTGAATCTATGACCTAGTCTGGTCTGACCTCTGAGTCTATGACCTAGTCTGGTCTGACCTCTGAGTCTTTGACCTGGTGTGGTCTGACCTCTGAATCTATGACTTAGTCTGGTCTGACCTCTGAATCTATGACCTAGTCTGGTCTGACCTCTGAGTCTATGACCTAGTCTGGTCTGACCTCTGAGTCTTTGACCTGGTGTGGTCTGACCTCTGAATCTATGACTTAGTCTGGTCTGACCTCTGAATCTATGACCTAGTCTGGTCTGACCTCTGAGTCTATGACCTGGTCTGGTCTGACCTCTGAGTCTATGACCTGGTGTGGTCTGACCTCTGAATCTATGACCTAGTCTGGTCTGACCTCTGAGTCTATGACCTGGTCTGGTCTGACCTCTGAGTCTATGACCTAGTCTAGTCTGACCTCTGAATCTATGACCTAGTCTGGTCTGACCTCTGAGTCTATGACCTAGTCTGGTCTGACCTCTGAGTCTTTGACCTGGTGTGGTCTGACCTCTGAATCTATGACTTAGTCTGGTCTGACCTCTGAATCTATGACCTAGTCTGGTCTGACCTCTGAGTCTATGACCTAGTCTGGTCTGACCTCTGAGTCTATGACCTAGTGTGGTCTGACCTCTGAGTCTATGACCTAGTCTGGTCTGACCTCTGAGTCTATGACCTAGTGTGGTCTGACCTCTGAGTCTTTGACCTGGTGTGGTCTGACCTCTGAGTCTATGACCTGGTCTGGTCTGACCTCTGAGTCTATGACCTGGTCTGGTCTGACCTCTGAGTCTATGACCTGGTCTGGTCTGACCTCTGAGTCTATGACCTAGTCTAGTCTGACCTCTGAATCTATGACCTAGTCTGGTCTGACCTCTGAGTCTATGACCTAGTCTGGTCTGACCTCTGAGTCTTTGACCTGGTGTGGTCTGACCTCTGAATCTATGACTTAGTCTGGTCTGACCTCTGAATCTATGACCTAGTCTGGTCTGACCTCTGAGTCTATGACCTAGTCTGGTCTGACCTCTGAGTCTTTGACCTGGTGTGGTCTGACCTCTGAATCTATGACTTAGTCTGGTCTGACCTCTGAATCTATGACCTAGTCTGGTCTGACCTCTGAGTCTATGACCTGGTCTGGTCTGACATCTGAGTCTATGACCTGGTGTGGTCTGACCTCTGAATCTATGACCTAGTCTGGTCTGACCTCTGAGTCTATGACCTAGTCTGGTCTGACCTCTGAGTCTATGACCTAGTCTAGTCTGACCTCTGAATCTATGACCTAGTCTGGTCTGACCTCTGAGTCTATGACCTAGTCTGGTCTGACCTCTGAGTCTTTGACCTGGTGTGGTCTGACCTCTGAATCTATGACTTAGTCTGGTCTGACCTCTGAATCTATGACCTAGTCTGGTCTGACCTCTGAGTCTATGACCTAGTCTGGTCTGACCTCTGAGTCTATGACCTAGTGTGGTCTGACCTCTGAGTCTATGACCTAGTCTGGTCTGACCTCTGAGTCTATGACCTGACCTCTGAGTCTTTGACCTGGTGTGGTCTGACCTCTGAGTCTATGACCTGGTCTGGTCTGACCTCTGAGTCTATGACCTAGTCTAGTCTGACCTCTGAATCTATGACCTAGTCTGGTCTGACCTCTGAGTCTATGACCTAGTCTGGTCTGACCTCTGAGTCTATGACCTGGTCTGGTCTGACCTCTGAGTCTATGACCTGGTCTGGTCTGACCTCTGAGTCTATGACCTAGTCTAGTCTGACCTCTGAATCTATGACCTAGTCTGGTCTGACCTCTGAGTCTATGACCTAGTCTGGTCTGACCTCTGAGTCTTTGACCTGGTGTGGTCTGACCTCTGAGTCTATGACCTGGTCTGGTCTGACCTCTGAGTCTATGACCTGGTCTGGTCTGACCTCTGTCTATGACCTGGTCTGGTCTGACCTCTGAGTCTATGACCTAGTCTAGTCTGACCTCTGAATCTATGACCTCTGGTCTGACCTCTGAATCTATGACCTAGTCTGGTCTGACCTCTGAGTCTATGACCTAGTCTGGTCTGACCTCTGAGTCTTTGACCTGGTGTGGTCTGACCTCTGAATCTATGACCTAGTCTGGTCTGACCTCTGAATCTATGACCTAGTCTGGTCTGACCTCTGAGTCTATGACCTAGTCTGGTCTGACCTCTGAGTCTATGACCTAGTCTGGTCTGACCTCTGAGTCTATGACCTAGTCTGGTCTGACCTCTGAGTCTATGACCTAGTGTGGTCTGACCTCTGAGTCTTTGACCTGGTGTGGTCTGACCTCTGAATCTATGACCTAGTCTGGTCTGACCTCTGAATCTATGACCTAGTGTGGTCTGACCTCTGAGTCTATGACCTAGTCTGGTCTGACCTCTGAGTCTATGACCTAGTCTGGTCTGACCTCTGAGTCTATGACCTAGTCTGGTCTGACCTCTGAGTCTATGACCTGGTGTGGTCTGACCTCTGAATCTATGACCTAGTGTGGTCTGACCTCTGAGTCTTTGACCTGGTGTGGTCTGACCTCTGAGTCTATGACCTGGTCTGGTCTGACCTCTGAGTCTATGACCTAGTCTAGTCTGACCTCTGAATCTATGACCTAGTCTGGTCTGACCTCTGAGTCTATGACCTAGTCTGGTCTGACCTCTGAGTCTATGACCTGGTCTGGTCTGACCTCTGAGTCTATGACCTGGTCTGGTCTGACCTCTGAGTCTATGACCTAGTCTAGTCTGACCTCTGAATCTATGACCTAGTCTGGTCTGACCTCTGAGTCTATGACCTAGTCTGGTCTGACCTCTGAGTCTTTGACCTGGTGTGGTCTGACCTCTGAGTCTATGACCTGGTCTGGTCTGACCTCTGAGTCTATGACCTGGTCTGGTCTGACCTCTGAGTCTATGACCTGGTCTGGTCTGACCTCTGAGTCTATGACCTAGTCTAGTCTGACCTCTGAATCTATGACCTAGTCTGGTCTGACCTCTGAGTCTATGACCTAGTCTGGTCTGACCTCTGAGTCTTTGACCTGGTGTGGTCTGACCTCTGAATCTATGACTTAGTCTGGTCTGACCTCTGAATCTATGACCTAGTCTGGTCTGACCTCTGAGTCTATGACCTAGTCTGGTCTGACCTCTGAGTCTTTGACCTGGTGTGGTCTGACCTCTGAATCTATGACTTAGTCTGGTCTGACCTCTGAATCTATGACCTAGTCTGGTCTGACCTCTGAGTCTATGACCTGGTCTGGTCTGACCTCTGAGTCTATGACCTGGTGTGGTCTGACCTCTGAATCTATGACCTAGTCTGGTCTGACCTCTGAGTCTATGACCTAGTCTGGTCTGACCTCTGAGTCTATGACCTAGTCTAGTCTGACCTCTGAATCTATGACCTAGTCTGGTCTGACCTCTGAGTCTATGACCTAGTCTGGTCTGACCTCTGAGTCTTTGACCTGGTGTGGTCTGACCTCTGAATCTATGACTTAGTCTGGTCTGACCTCTGAATCTATGACCTAGTCTGGTCTGACCTCTGAGTCTATGACCTAGTCTGGTCTGACCTCTGAGTCTTTGACCTGGTGTGGTCTGACCTCTGAATCTATGACTTAGTCTGGTCTGACCTCTGAATCTATGACCTAGTCTGGTCTGACCTCTGAGTCTATGACCTGGTCTGGTCTGACCTCTGAGTCTATGACCTGGTGTGGTCTGACCTCTGAATCTATGACCTAGTCTGGTCTGACCTCTGAGTCTATGACCTAGTCTGGTCTGACCTCTGAGTCTATGACCTAGTCTAGTCTGACCTCTGAATCTATGACCTAGTCTGGTCTGACCTCTGAGTCTATGACCTAGTCTGGTCTGACCTCTGAGTCTTTGACCTGGTGTGGTCTGACCTCTGAATCTATGACCTAGTCTGGTCTGACCTCTGAATCTATGACCTAGTCTGGTCTGACCTCTGAGTCTATGACCTAGTCTGGTCTGACCTCTGAGTCTATGACCTAGTCTGGTCTGACCTCTGAGTCTATGACCTAGTCTGGTCTGACCTCTGAGTCTATGACCTAGTGTGGTCTGACCTCTGAGTCTTTGACCTGGTGTGGTCTGACCTCTGAGTCTATGACCTAGTCTGGTCTGACCGCTGAGTCTATGACCTGGTGTGGTCTGACCTCTGAGTCTATGACCTAGTCTGGTCTGACCGCTGAGTCTATGACCTAGTCTGGTCTGACCTCTGAGTCTATGACCTAGTCTGGTCTGACCTCTGAGTCTATGACCTGGTGTGGTCTGACCTCTGAATCTATGACCTAGTGTGGTCTGACCTCTGAGTCTTTGACCTGGTGTGGTCTGACCTCTGAGTCTATGACCTGGTCTGGTCTGACCTCTGAGTCTATGACCTAGTCTAGTCTGACCTCTGAATCTATGACCTAGTCTGGTCTGACCTCTGAGTCTATGACCTAGTCTGGTCTGACCTCTGAGTCTATGACCTGGTCTGGTCTGACCTCTGAGTCTATGACCTGGTCTGGTCTGACCTCTGAGTCTATGACCTAGTCTAGTCTGACCTCTGAATCTATGACCTAGTCTGGTCTGACCTCTGAGTCTATGACCTAGTCTGGTCTGACCTCTGAGTCTTTGACCTGGTGTGGTCTGACCTCTGAGTCTATGACCTGGTCTGGTCTGACCTCTGAGTCTATGACCTGGTCTGGTCTGACCTCTGAGTCTATGACCTGGTCTGGTCTGACCTCTGAGTCTATGACCTAGTCTAGTCTGACCTCTGAATCTATGACCTAGTCTGGTCTGACCTCTGAGTCTATGACCTAGTCTGGTCTGACCTCTGAGTCTTTGACCTGGTGTGGTCTGACCTCTGAATCTATGACTTAGTCTGGTCTGACCTCTGAATCTATGACCTAGTCTGGTCTGACCTCTGAGTCTATGACCTAGTCTGGTCTGACCTCTGAGTCTTTGACCTGGTGTGGTCTGACCTCTGAATCTATGACTTAGTCTGGTCTGACCTCTGAATCTATGACCTAGTCTGGTCTGACCTCTGAGTCTATGACCTGGTCTGGTCTGACCTCTGAGTCTATGACCTGGTGTGGTCTGACCTCTGAATCTATGACCTAGTCTGGTCTGAGTCTCTGAGTCTATGACCTAGTCTGGTCTGACCTCTGAGTCTATGACCTAGTCTAGTCTGACCTCTGAATCTATGACCTAGTCTGGTCTGACCTCTGAGTCTATGACCTAGTCTGGTCTGACCTCTGAGTCTTTGACCTGGTGTGGTCTGACCTCTGAATCTATGACCTAGTCTGGTCTGACCTCTGAATCTATGACCTAGTCTGGTCTGACCTCTGAGTCTATGACCTAGTCTGGTCTGACCTCTGAGTCTATGACCTAGTCTGGTCTGACCTCTGAGTCTATGACCTAGTCTGGTCTGACCTCTGAGTCTATGACCTAGTGTGGTCTGACCTCTGAGTCTTTGACCTGGTGTGGTCTGACCTCTGAATCTATGACCTAGTCTGGTCTGACCGCTGAGTCTATGACCTGGTGTGGTCTGACCTCTGAGTCTATGACCCTAGTCTGGTCTGACCGCTGAGTCTATGACCTAGTCTGGTCTGACCTCTGAGTCTATGACCTAGTCTGGTCTGACCTCTGAGTCTATGACCTGGTGTGGTCTGACCTCTGAATCTATGACCTAGTCTGGTCTGACCTCTGAGTCTATGACCTAGTGTGGTCTGACCTCTGAGTCTTTGACCTGGTGTGGTCTGACCTCTGAATCTATGACCTAGTCTGGTCTGACCTCTGAATCTATGACCTAGTGTGGTCTGACCTCTGAGTCTATGACCTAGTGTGGTCTGACCTCTGAGTCTATGACCTGGTGTGGTCTGACCTCTGAGTCTATGACCTAGTCTGGTCTGACCTCTGAGTCTATGACCTAGTGTGGTCTGACCTCTGAGTCTATGACCTAGTCTGGTCTGACCTCTGAGTCTATGACCTAGTGTGGTCTGACCTCTGAGTCTATGACCTGGTGTGGTCTGACCTCTGAGTCTATGACCTGTGTGGTCTGACCTCTGAGTCTATGACCTGGTGTGGTCTGACCTCTGAGTCTATGGCCTAGTCTGGTCTGACCTCTGAGTCTATGACCTAGTCTGGTCTGAACTCTGAGTCTATGGCCTAGTCTGGTCTGACCTCTGAGTCTATGACCTAGTCTGGTCTGACCTCTGAGTCTATGGCCTAGTCTGGTCTGACCTCTGAGTCCATGACCTAGTCTGGTCTGACCTCTGAGTCTATGACCTAGTGTGGTCTGACCTCTGAGTCTATGACCTAGTCTGGTCTGACCTCTGAATCTATGACCTAGTGTGGTCTGACCTCTGAGTCTATGACCTAGTGTGGTCTCACCTCTGAGTCTATGACCTAGTCTGGTCTGGTTCTTCTGGTATGGTTCTCCTCTGATGTTTTCACACCCACTTGACTTCATTAAAATGCTTCTGGTTCCTCTCCATCTACACGGTACCTCTATCAACGAACACTTTCCTTTAGTTAGCACTATATCCACCAATACATCATAAACCCGCCATTGTCAAAGTAGTATGTTATTAAATCACTTTCAGTCGATTCACCCACCGGTGCCTCAATCTAAGAAACATAATATGAAAATCCCCATCAAAATCCATCAGGTTAAGTTAAAGATATCAGTATAAAGTTAGAGATATCAGTGTAAAGATATTAAGTTAGAGATGTCAGTGTAAAGATATAAAGTTAGAGATATCAGTGTAAAGATATAAAGTTAGAGATATCAGTGTAAAGATATAAAGTTAGAGATATCAGTGTAAAGATATTAAGTTAGAGATATCAGTGTAAAGTTAGAGATATCAGTGTAAAGATATAAAGTTGGAGATATCAGTGTAAAGTTAGAGATATTAGTGTAAAGATATAAAGTTGGAGATATCAGTGTAAATATATAAAGTTAGAGATATCAGTGTAAAGATATTAAGTTAGAGATATCAGTGTAAAGTTAGAGATATCAGTGTAAAGATATAAAGTTGGAGATATCAGTGTAAAGTTAGAGATATTAGTGTAAAGATATAAAGTTGGAGATATCAGTGTAAAGTTAGAGATATCAGTGTAAAGATATGAAGTTAGAGATATCAGTGTAAAGATATAAAGTTAGAGATATCAGTGTAAAGATATAAAGTTAGAGATATCAGTGTAAAGTTAGAGATATCAGTGTAAAGATATAAAGTTGGAGATATCAGTGTAAAGTTAGAGATATTAGTGTAAAGATATAAAGTTGGAGATATCAGTGTAAAGTTAGAGATATCAGTGTAAAGATATGAAGTTAGAGATATCAGTGTAAAGATATAAAGTTGGAGATATCAGTGTAAAGTTAGAGATATTAGTGTAAAGATATAAAGTTGGAGATATCAGTGTAAAGATATAAAGTTAGAGATATCAGTGTAAAGATATAAAGTTAGAGATATCAGTGTAAAGATATAAAGTTAGAGATGTCAGTGTAAAGATATAAAGTTAGAGATATCAGTGTAAAGGTATAAAGTTGGAGATATCAGTGTAAAGTTAGAGATATCAGTGTAAAGATATTAAGTTAGAGATATCAGTGTAAAGATATACAGTTAGAGATATCAGTGTAAAGATATAAAGTTAGAGATATCAGTGTGAAGATATACAGTTAGAGATATCAGTGTAAAGTTAGAGATATCAGTGTAAAGATATAAAGTTAGAGATATCAGTGTAAAGATATACAGTTAGAGATATCAGTGTAAAGATATAAAGTTAGAGATGTCAGTGTAAAGATATATTTTGCTTGGGCTGCGTCCTCCCATCTGCGGTGGAAGGTGGCCGACCAGAAGTCTTCTCATGGAAACGGCTGTGACATCTGACTGGATGGTGATCTCTGTTTTGCTCTACGACCTCCACAAGCCCCTCAGGACTTGACTGAAGTCGGTACAGTCGATGTACCACCTACTGATTGAAGCAGCTGAACCTTTTTTGCTGAGAACTCATATGACCCCACCGTGGAAAGGTGAGATTCTCACGAACACAATGGTGGTTTGGACTCGACTCGTCTGAAGGTAACCAAACGGTGGTTTGGACTCGACTCGTCTGAAGGTAACCACACGATGGTTTGGACTCCTTTCGTCTGAAGGTAACCAAGCGGTGGTTTGGACTCGACTCGTCTGAAGGTAACCACGGTGGTTTGGACTCGACTCGTCTGAAGGTAACCAAACGGTGGTTTGGACTCGACTCATCTGAAGGTAACCACACGGTGGTTTGGACTCGACTCGTCTGAAGGTAACCACACGATGGTTTGGACTCGACTCGTCTGAAGGTAACCACACGGTGGTTTGGACTGAACTCGTCTGAAGGTAACCACACGGTGGTTTGGACTCGACTCGTCTGAAGGTAACCACACAGTGGTTTGGACTGGACTCGTCTGAAGGTAACCACACGGTGGTTTGGACTCGACTTTCGTCTGAAGGTAACCACACGATGGTTTGGACTCGACTCGTCTGAAGGTAACCACAAGGTGGTTTGGACTCGACTCGTCTGAAGGTAACCACACGGTGGTTTGGACTCGACTCGTCTGAAGGTAACCACACGGTGGTTTGGACTCGACTCGTCTGAAGGTAACCACAGGGTGGTTTGGACTCGACCCGTCTGAAGGTAACCACACGGTGGTTTGGACTGGACTCGTCTGAAGGTAACCACACGGTGGTTTGGACTGGACTCATCTGAAGGTAACCACACGGTGGTTTGGACTCGACTCGTCTGAAGGTAACCACACGGTGGTTTGGACTCGACTTCGTCTGAAGGTAACCACACGATGGTTTGGACTGGACTCGTCTGAAGGTAAACACACGGTGGTTTGGACTCGACCCGTCTGAAGGTAACCACAGGGTGGTTTGGACTCGACTCGTCTGAAGGTAACCACACGGTGGTTTGGACTCGACTTCGTCTGAAGGTAACCACACGATGGTTTGGACTCGACTTCGTCTGAATGTAACCACACGGTGGTTGGACTCGACTTCGTCTGAAGGTAACCACAGGGTGGTTTGGACTGGACTCGTCTGAAGGTAACCACACGGTGGTTTGGACTCGACTTCGTCTGAAGGTAACCACACGGTGGTTTGGACTCGACTCGTCTGAAGGTAACCACCGATGGTTTGGACTCGACTCGTCTGAAGGTAACCACACGGTGGTTTTGGACTCGACTTCGTAGGAAGGTATCCGGTAACGGTTTTAAAACATGTTTTTTTATTTTTATTTGACCTTAATTTATACATGTTTTCTCATTGAGATAACATCTGTTTTTTCCAAGAGAGACCTGGTCCAATAGCATGGAAGTATGGAAGTATGGAGGTATGGAGGTATGGAAGGTATGGAGGTATGGAGGTAGTTTTGTGCCTAACTTAAAAAAGGGATTAAATATGTGTTATAATAAATACAAATAAATCACATGACTGGACAGGAGCGCACTGCGGAGTCAGGCCCAGCCAATCAAAATACATTTTTTCCCACAAAATGTTCTTATTACAGACAGAAATACTCCTCAGTTTCATTCGCTGTCCAGGTGACATGTCTGCGGTTGTGAGCCGGTTCGAACTGACAAATTAATTTAAAAAACGTTAGAGGCGGCTTATGTTAGAGAAATGAGCATTCAATTCGCTGGCAGCAGCTGTAGTGGACATTCCTGCAGTCAGCACGTCAATTGCACGCTCCTCAAAACTTGAGACATCTGTGGAACACTCTAACCACTAGGCTACCCTGCGTTGACAGGGTCAGGGTTAGATGACAGAGTTGACTATATTGATCTCAGAATACTGTAAGGTCAAGGGTTCTCTGACATGGGTCTGTAAAGCTCTCAGAAAGAAAAAGTAAGGTTTATGCATACTGAAGGAGGGATGACTATTGGCTGTTGACAGAAGGCAGTAACTCAGGTAGTGGTTCACTATGAGACTGAAGAGGTGGTGGTTCACTATGAGACTGAAGAGGTGGTGGTTCACTATGAGACTGAAGAGGTGGTGGTTCATTATGAGACTGAAGAGGTGGAGGTTCACTATGGGACTGAAGAGGTGGTTCACTATGAGACTGAAGAGGTGGTGGTTCACTATGAGACTGAAGAGGTGGTGGTTCACTATGAGACTGAAGAGGTGGTGGTTCACTATGAGACTGAAGGTGGTTCAGTGAAGAGGTTCACTATGAAACTGAAGAGGTGGTGGTTCACTATGAGACTGAAGAGGTGGTGGTTCACTATGAGACTGAAGAGGTGGTGGTTCACTATGAGACTGAAGAGGTGGTGGCTCACTATGAGACTGAAGAGGTGGTGGTTCACTATGAGACTGAAGAGGTGGTGGTTCACTATGAGACTGAAGAGGTGGTGGTTCACTATGAGACTGAAGAGGTGGAGGTTCACTATGAGACTGAAGAGGTGGTGGTTCACTATGAGACTGAAGAGGTGGTGGTTCACTATGAGACTGAAGAGGTGGTGGTTCACTATGAGACTGAAGAGGTGGTGGTTCACTATGAGACTGAAGAGGTGGAGGTTCACTATGAGACTGAAGAGGTGGTTCACTATGAGACTGAAGAGGTGGTGGTTCACTATGAGACTGAGTGAAGAGGTGGTGGTTCACCATGTGAGTGAAGAGGTGGTGGTTCACTATGAGACTGAAGAGGTGGTGGTTCACTATGAGACTGAAGAGGTGGTGGTTCACTATGAGACTGAAGAGGTGGTGGTTCACTATGAGACTGAAGAGGTGGAGGTTCACTATGAAACTGAAGAGGTGGTGGTTCACTATGAGACTGAAGAGGTGGTGGTTCACTATGAGACTGAAGAGGTGGTGGTTCACTATGAGACTGAAGAGGTGGAGGTTCACTATGAGACTGAAGAGGTGGTGGTTCACTATGAGACTGAAGAGGTGGTGGTTCACTATGAGACTGAAGAGGTGGTGGTTCACTATGAGACTGAAGAGGTGGTGGTTCACTATGAGACTGAAGAGGTGGTGGTTCACTATGAGACTGAAGAGGTGGTGGTTCACTATGAGACTGAAGAGGAGGTGGTTCACTATGAGACTGAAGAGGTGGTGGTTCACTATGAGACTGAAGAGGTGGTGGTTCACTATGAGACTGAAGAGGAGGTGGTTCACTATGAGACTGAAGAGGTGGTGGTTCACTATGAGACTGAAGAGGTGGTGGTTCACTATGAGACTGAAGAGGTGGTGGTTCACTATGAGAGTGAAGAGGTGGAGGTTCACTATGAGACTGAAGAGGAGGTGGTTCACTATGAGACTGAAGAGGAGGTGGTTCACTATGAGACTGAGAGTGAAGAGACTGGAGGTTCACTATGAGACTGAAGAGGTGGTGGTTCACTATGAGACTGAAGAGGTGGTGGTTCACTATGAAACTGAAGAGGTGGTGGTTCACTATGAGAGTGAAGAGGTGGAGGTTCACTATGAGACTGAAGAGGAGGTGGTTCACTATGAGACTGAAGAGGTGGTGGTTCACTATGAGACTGAAGAGGTGGAGGTTCACTATGAGAGTGACATCTACAGAGGATGTTAATGTATTCAGATAATCAGGAATCATCACAGCTAATTTCACGTGTCACTTAAATTAGACGGAAGAGCCTCATTGAGTTTCCCTAACCTGGAGACTTCTTTAAATCAATGTAAGCCAGAGAGGTAAAGCCACTGAATCCATAAGAGGTTGTTTTCAGGAGTGGATCATTATAGAGTATTGATAAAGAAGTGTTATTGTTGTCCTGGATGCTGCTGCTAGGAGATGTGCTGTACCTGTGCTGCCGTGTACTGAAGACATCAATGTTCATCTAACCAGTAGCTAAATAAATGTTTTACCACAGGGCTGTCTGGCGAGTCTTCCTGTCCTCAGGTCGTCCAGAGGTAACGGTTTATCAGGCGGATAACACACTACGTTCTCAGGGCCAAAAGATACTCCTTCCACGTTCTTCCAATCGGAGTTAGATACCCATTTAGAAGCTCACATTACTGATCAATTATATATTTAATTAACAACTGAAATGATAAAACAATGCTCTATATTTATATTATTTATTTAACCATAATTTAAGACGTACATTTAACCAGGTTAAGTATGTAACATTTCGCCCAAATATATTCTGTTTTCATCTGTCTACAATTGTTGATGTTGGAGGGTATACGGTCTGTATCTCTTGAAACTGAATCTCCCACCGCCCCCACACGCTCGGGGACTACCAGCAGCACCGTCTCTCAACAGCTTCAGAGAGCACTAAGTAGAAAAGGGCAACGTGCTCTAACAGTATCTGTCTGTAGCAGTGCATACAGAGGCAGTGTGGGTAGGCCCAGGTCAGAGCCTGCGTCAATCTGTCACTCACCCTCCTCTCACTGATAACAGCATTCCAGCAGCCAGGTAACTCCGGAGAACCGTCTTCAATTCTGAGGAAGAACTTTTCATCAGATGGCCACATATTAGCTTTCAGTGGGGAATTGCACATCATCACTATGAAAAAGCAGTCTTGAACCCACGTACAGCGTATGGATACACATTTTTTTTTTAAACACGGTGTACTTTTTAGAAAATTGTTCCGCTCCACATTTGGATAATTTATTATCTCTTGGATTCTTATGCGTTTTAGTGTTATACAAGTATGCAATGTCAAAAGTGGAGGGTCAAACTGAAGGGAGTTTGGGAGTTTCCTGAAGTCTGTGTAAAACATTGTTAATGATCAGCTGAATGTGACATGATACAGTATAATTGTTGTTTAGACAGACAGGCAGGCAGGCAGACAGGCAAGCAGACAGACAGACAGACAGACAGACAGACAGACAGACAGACAGACAGACAGACAGACAGACAGACAGACAGACAGACAGGCAGACAGACAGACAGACAGACAGACAGACAGACAGACAGACAGACAGACAGACAGACAGACAGACAGACAGACAGACAGACAGGCAGACAGACAGACAGACAGACAGACAGACAGACAGACAGACAGACAGACAGACAGACAGACAGACAGACAGACAGACAGACAGACAGACAGACATAGTAGTCCTTCTATGAACTAGGCAGCAGTGGGAGTTATCTACTGTAGGTTTGGTGCAACTCAGATCTAAAGCCCAGTTCCTGTAGAAACGAGCCCAGTGTGGCTCAACAACCCATTATGGGAAGTAGATCCAAAGTTACATCTGGGGTGGGTTTGCATGGCTTTGGATCGGTTCAAACTACAATAGAAGGTTCTGGGTGCTAATCAGAAGGTTCAACTGGCAGCTAACCAGGTGCTAATCAGAAGGTTCAACTGGCTGGTAACCAGGTGCTAATCAGAAGGTTCAACTGGCAGCTAACCAGGTGCTAATCAGAAGGTTCAACTGGCTGGTAACCAGGTGCTAATCAGAAGGTTCAACTGGCAGCTAACCAGGTGCTAGTCAGAAGGTTCAACTGGCAGCTAACCAGGTGCTAATCAGAAGGTTCAACTGGCTGGTAACCAGGTGCTAATCAGAATGTTCAACTGGCAGCTAACCAGGTGCTAGTTAGTTAGTGTTAGTCCATACTCTGGGTTAACTGGGTTAGTGTTAGTCCTCACTCTGGGTTAACTGGGTTAACTGGGTTAGTGTTAGTACTTACTCTGGGTTAACTGGGTTAGTGTTAGTCCTCACTCTAGGTTAACTGGGTTAACTAGGTTAGTGTTAGTCCTCACTCTAGGTTAACTGGGTTAGTGTTAGTCCATACTCTGGGTTAACTGGGTTAGTGTTAGTCCTCACTCTGGGTTAACTGGGTTAGTGTTAGTCCTTACTCTGGGTTAACTGGGTTAGTGTTAGTCCTCACTCTGGGTTAACTGGGTTAACTGGGTTAGTGTTAGTACTTACTCTGGGTTAACTGGGTTAGTGTTAGTCCTCACTCTGGGTTAACTGGGTTAACTGGGTTAGTGTTAGTCCTTACTCTGGGTTAACTGGGTTAGTGTTAGTCCTTACTCTGGGTTAACTGGGTTAGTGTTAGTCCTTACTCTGGGTTAACTGGGTTAGTGTTAGTCCTTACTCTGGGTTAACTGGGTTAGTGTTAGTCCTTACTCCGGGTTAGTGTTAGTCCTTACTCTGGGTTAGTGTTAGTACTTACTCTGGGTTAGCTGGGTTAGTGTTAGTCCTCACTCTGGGTTAACTGGGTTAACTGGGTTAGCGTTAGACCTTACTCTGGGTTAGTGTTAGTCCTTACTCTGGGTTAACTGGGTTAGTGTTAGTCCTCACTCTGGGTTAACTGGGTTAGTGTCAGTCCTTACTCTGCGTTAACTGGGTTAGTGTTAGTCCATACTCTGGGTTAGTGTTATTCCTTACTCTGGGTTAGTGTTAGTACTTACTCTTGGTTAACTGGGTTAGTGTTAGTCCATACTCTGGGTTAGTGTTATTCCTTACTCTGGGTTAGTGTTAGACCTTACTCTGGGTTAGTGTTAGTCCTTACTCTGGGTTAACTGGGTTAGTGTTAGTCCTCACTCTGGGTTAGTGTTATTCCTTACTCTGGGTTAGTGTTAGTACTTAATCTGGGTTAGCTGGGTTAATTGGGTTAGTGTTAGTCCTTACTCTGGGTTAACTGGGTTAGTGTTATTCCTTACTCTGGGTTAGTGTTAGTCCTTACTCTGGGTTAACTAGGTTAGCTGGGTTAGTGTTAGTCCTTACTCTGGGTTCACTGGGTTAATTGGGTTAGTGTTATTCCTTACTCTGGGTTAACTGGGTTAGTGTTAGTCCTTACTATGGGTTAACTGGGTTAACTGGATTAACTGGGTTAGTGTTATTCCTTACTCTGGGTTAGTGTTAGTCCTTACTCTGGGTTAACTGGGTTAGTGTTAGTCCTTACTCTGGGTTAGTGTTAGTCCTTACTCTGGGTTAACTAGGTTAGTGTTAGTCCTTACTCTGGGTTAACTGGGTTAGTGTTAGTCCTTACTCTGGGTTTGTGTTAGTCCTTACTCTGGGTTAACTGGGTTAGTGTTAGTCCTTACTCTGGGTCAGTGTTAGTCCTTACTCTGGGTTAACTAGGTTAGCTGGGTTAGTGTTAGTCCTTACTCTGGGTTAGTGTTAGTCCTTACTCTGGGTTAACTAGGTTAGTGTTAGTCCTTACTCTGGGTTAACTGGGTTAGTGTTAGTCCTTACTCTGGGTTAGTGTTAGTCCTTACTCTGGGTTAACTGGGTTTGTGTTAGTCCTTACTCTGGGTTAACTGGGTTAGTGTTAGTCCTTACTCTGGGTTAACTGGGTTAGTGTTAGTCCTTACTCTCAGTTTGTGTTAGTCATTACTCTGGGTTAACTGGGTTAGCTGGGTTAGTGTTAGTCCTTCCTCTGGGTTAGTGTTAGTCCTTACTCTGGGTTAGTGTTAGTCCTTACTCTGGGTTAACTGGGTTAGTGTTAGTCCTTACTCTGGGTTAGTGTTAGTCCTTACTCTGGGTTAACTGGGTTAGTGTTAGTCCTTACTCTGGGTTAACTGGGTTCGCTGGGTTAGTGTTAGTACTTACTCTGGGTTAGTGTTAGTCCTTACTCTGGGTTAACTGGGTTAGTGTTAGTCCTTACTCTGGGTTAGTGTTAGTCCTTACTCTGGGTTAGTGTTAGTCCTTACTCTGGGTTAACTGGGTTAGTGTTAGTCCTTACTCTGGGTTAACTGGGTTCGCTGGGTTAGTGTTAGTACTTACTCTGGGTTAGTGTTATTCCTTACTCTGGGTTAACTGGGTTAGTGTTAGTCCTTACTCTGGGTTAACTGGGTTAGTGTTAGTCCTTACTCTGGGTTAACTGGGTTCGCTGGGTTAGTGTTAGTACTTACTCTGGGTTAGTGTTAGTCCTTACTCTGGGTTAACTGGGTTAGTGTTAGTCCTTACTCTGGGTTAGTGTTAGTCCTTACTCTGGGTTAGTGTTAGTCCTTACTCTGGGTTAACTGGGTTAGTGTTAGTCCTTACTCTGGGTTAACTGGGTTAGTGTTAGTCCTTACTCTGGGTTAACTGGGTTAGTGTTAGTCCTTACTCTGGGTTAAGTGGGTTAGTGTTAGTCCTTACTCTGCGTTAACTGGGTTAGTGTTAGTCCTTACTCTGGGTTAACTGGGTTAGTGTTAGTCCTTACTCTGGGTTAGTGTTATTCCTTACTATGGGTTAGTGTTAGTACTTAATCTGGGTTAGCTGGGTTAATTGGGTTAGTGTTAGTCCTTACTCTGGGTTAACTGGGTTAGTGTTATTCCTTACTCTGGGTTAGTGTTAGTCCTTACTCTGGGTTAACTAGGTTAGCTGGGTTAGTGTTAGTCCTTACTCTGGGTTCACTGGGTTAATTGGGTTAGTGTTATTCCTTACTCTGGGTTAACTGGGTTAGTGTTAGTCCTTACTATGGGTTAACTGGGTTAACTGGATTAACTGGGTTAGTGTTATTCCTTACTCTGGGTTAGTGTTAGTCCTTACTCTGGGTTAACTGGGTTAGTGTTATTCCTTACTCTGGGTTAGTGTTAGTCCTTACTCTGGGTTATCTGGGTTAGTGTTAGTCCTTACTCTGGGTTTGTGTTAGTCCTTACTCTGGGTTAACTGGGTTAGTGTTAGTCCTTACTCTGGGTCAGTGTTAGTCCTTAATCTGGGTTAACTAGGTTAGCTGGGTTAGTGTTAGTCCTTACTCTGGGTTAGTGTTAGTCCTTACTCTGGGTTAACTAGGTTAGTGTTAGTCCTTACTCTGGGTTAACTGGGTTAGTGTTAGTCCTTACTCTGGGTTAGTGTTAGTCCTTACTCTGGGTTAACTGGGTTTGTGTTAGTCCTTACTCTGGGTTAACTGGGTTAGTGTTAGTCCTTACTCTGGGTTAACTGGGTTAGTGTTAGTCCTTACTCTCAGTTTGTGTTAGTCATTACTCTGGGTTAACTGGGTTAGCTGGGTTAGTGTTAGTCCTTCCTCTGGGTTAGTGTTAGTCCTTACTCTGGGTTAGTGTTAGTCCTTACTCTGGGTTAACTGGGTTAGTGTTAGTCCTTACTCTGGGTTAGTGTTAGTCCTTACTCTGGGTTAACTGGGTTCGCTGGGTTAGTGTTAGTACTTACTCTGGGTTAGTGTTAGTCCTTACTCTGGGTTAACTGGGTTAGTGTTAGTCCTTACTCTGGGTTAGTGTTAGTCCTTACTCTGGGTTAGTGTTAGTCCTTACTCTGGGTTAACTGGGTTAGTGTTAGTCCTTACTCTGGGTTAACTGGGTTCGCTGGGTTAGTGTTAGTACTTACTCTGGGTTAGTGTTATTCCTTACTCTGGGTTAACTGGGTTAGTGTTAGTCCTTACTATGGGTTAGTGTTAGTCCTTACTCTGGGTTAACTGGGTTAGTGTTAGTCCTTACTCTGGGTTAACTGGGTTCGCTGGGTTAGTGTTAGTACTTACTCTGGGTTAGTGTTAGTCCTTACTCTGGGTTAACTGGGTTAGTGTTAGTCCTTACTCTGGGTTAGTGTTAGTCCTTACTCTGGGTTAGTGTTAGTCCTTACTCTGGGTTAACTGGGTTAGTGTTAGTCCTTACTCTGGGTTAACTGGGTTAGTGTTAGTCCTTACTCTGGGTTAACTGGGTTAGTGTTAGTCCTTACTCTGGGTTAAGTGGGTTAGTGTTAGTCCTTACTCTGCGTTAACTGGGTTAGTGTTAGTCCTTACTCTGGGTTAACTGGGTTAGTGTTAGTCCTTACTCTGCGTTAACTGGGTTAGTGTTAGTCCTTACTCTGGGTTTGTGTTAGTCCTTACTCTGGGTTAACTGGGTTAGTGTTAGTCCTTACTCTGGGTTAACTGGGTTCGCTGGGTTAGTGTTAGTCCTTACTCTGGGTTAACTGGGTTAGTGTTAGTCCTTACTCTGCGTTAACTGGGTTAGTGTTAGTCCTTACTCTGGGTTTGTGTTAGTCCTTACTCTGGGTTAACTGGGTTAGTGTTAGTCCTTACTCTGGGTTAACTGGGTTCGCTGGGTTAGTGTTAGTCCTTCCTCTGGGTTTGTGTTAGTCCTTACTCTGGGTTAACTGGGTTAGTGTTAGTACTTACTCTGGGTTAGCTGTGTTTATAGTGCTATGCTGGCTGTTTTTAATAAGGGGTTGGATGGATCAATAAGAGATGGCACCATTAAGATCCTCTCCACCTCCTCCTGGGAACAGACCAGACCCCCCTTCTGACTGATTAGAGGGGATCTATAACAAGAGCTGGTTCAAGTACACAGCCAACCTACTGGCTCACAGACCTTTTATAGCATCCTGTCCCTGCACCTGGCTGGGACACAGATAGTTTTAACAGTAATTCTCCAGTAGAAAGGCCTGACACTAGCTGGACTTTAACAACAGAGGCTGCCTGCAACAAAAATCGCCCTACAGCCGAGGCAATAATTATTGAGCATTTGCAAGATGAATTAAAAACTCAATTTGAAACTATATATTTTTTTTACATTACACAAAATGTATTAAAACATTTAAAAAGCTGTTTTGGCTGCATAGCTATTTTCAGGACATTGGACCTATAATGTCCCTGGTGTGATTATACAGCCAGTCATCTGGCCCCTCATGTGGAGGGTTAAACACAAAGGTAACAGAATGACCAACCTCTGGGGCTGTTAGACTCATACATAGCTTCTATTGGTGCGTCCATAAGGGCAACACATTTTCATCAGGGTCAACACTGGTACAGAGGATCCTAATATATTTATTTATCTTTTCAGTGATGTTGAGAAACAGCTGTTTGGCAGCTGTCGCAGATATTCAAGCGGGGGGTTTTGTCTATTGAGGCTCCAGCCAGACAATAGCAGCCATCGATTGGAGGGCCTCGACATCACTGCTGCTTGTCAGGTGAAAATAAAGGCCATTATTTATACAGCCCAGTCTGCTTTACCAGCACAACAACAGCTAGAATAAGCACCGTCTCTTCCTGTCCAATCCAGCCTCCCTCGGCTTGTACTGTAGTTCCACCCATCTCTACATTACCATTCTGAAACAATGGAGCAGGCTCATAGTGGAGCTGGGCGGATGGAGCAGGCTCATAGTGGAGCTGGGAGGATGGATCAGGCTCATAGTGGTGCTGGGAGGATGGAGCAGGCTCATAGTGGAGCTGGGAGGATGGAGCAGGCTCATAGTGGTGCTGGGAGGATGGAGCAGGCTCATAGTGGTGCTGGGAGGATGGAGCAGGCTCATAGTGGTGCTGGGAGGATGGAGCAGGCTCATAGTGGTGCTGGGAGGATGGAGCAGGCTCATAGTGGAGCTGGGAGGATGGAGCAGGCTCATAGTGGAGCTGGGAGGATGGAGCAGGCTCATAGTGGTGCTGGGAGGATGGAGCAGGCTCATAGTGGTGCTGGGAGGATGGAGCAGGCTCATAGTGGTGCTGGGAGGATGGAGCAGGCTCATAGTGGTGCTGGGAGGATGGAGCAGGCTCATAGTGGTGCTGGGAGGATGGAGCAGGCTCATAGTGGAGCTGGGAGGATGGAGCAGGCTCATAGTGGTGCTGGGAGGATGGAGCAGGCTCATAGTGGTGCTGGGTTGATGGAGCAGGCTCATAGTGGTGCTGGGTTGATGGAGCAGGCTCATAGTGGTGCTGGGTTGATGGAGCAGGCTCATAGTGGAGCTGGGGGATGGAGCAGGCTCATAGTGGTGCTGGGAGATGGAGCAGGCTCATAGTGGTGCTGGGGGGATGGAGCAGGCTCATAGTGGTGCTGGGAGGATGGAGCAGGCTCATAGTGGTGCTGGGAGGATGGAGCAGGCTCATAGTGGTGCTGGGAGGATGGAGCAGGCTCATAGTGGAGCTGGGCGGATGGAGCAGGCTCATAGTGGAGCTGGGAGGATGGAGCAGGCTCATAGTGGTGCTGGGAGGATGGAGCAGGCTCATAGTGGAGCTGGGAGGATGGAGCAGGCTCATAGTGGAGCTGGGAGGATGGAGCAGGCTCATAGTGGAGCTGGGCAGATGGAGCAGGCTCATAGTGGAGCTGGGAGGATGGAGCAGGCTCATAGTGGAGCTGGGAGGATGGAGCAGGCTCATAGTGGTGCTGGGAGAATGGAGCAGGCTCATAGTGGAGCTGGGAGGATGGAGCAGGCTCATAGTGGTGCTGGGAGGATGGAGCAGGCTCATAGTGGAGCTGGGAGGATGGAGCAGGCTCATAGTGGTGCTGGGAGAATGGAGCAGGCTCATAGTGGAGCTGGGAGGATGGAGCAGGCTCATAGTGGTGCTGGGAGAATGGAGCAGGCTCATAGTGGAGCTGGGAGGATGGAGCAGGCTCATAGTGGTGCTGGGAGGATGGAGCAGGCTCATAGTGGAGCTGGGAGGATGGAGCAGGCTCATAGTGGTGCTGGGAGGATGGAGCAGGCTCATAGTGGAGCTGGGAGGATGGAGCAGGCTCATAGTGGTGCTGGGAGGATGGAGCAGGCTCATAGTGGAGCTGGGCAGATGGAGCAGGCTCATAGTGGTGCTGGGCGGATGGAGCAGGCTCATAGTGGAGCTGGGCGGATGGAGCAGGCTCATAGTGGTGCTGGGAGGATGGAGCAGGCTCATAGTGGTGCTGGGAGGATGGAACAGGCTCATAGTGGTGCTGGGAGGATGGAGCAGGCTCATAGTGGTGCTGGGAGGATGGAGCAGGCTCATAGTGGTGCTGGGAAGATGGAGCAGGCTCATAGTGGTGCTGGGAGGATGGAGCAGGCTCATAGTGGTAGCTGGGGGATGGAGCAGGCTCATAGTGGAGCTGGGAGGATGGAGCAGGCTCATAGTGGAGCTGGGAGGATGGAGCAGGCTCATAGTGGGGCTGGGCGGATGGAGCAGGCTCATAGTGGAGCTGGGAGAATGGAGCAGGCTCATAGTGGAGCTGGGAGGATGGAGCAGGCTCATAGTGGTGCTGGGAGATGGAGCAGGCTCAGTGGAGCTGGGAGATGGAGCAGGCTAATAGTGGAGCTGGGGGATGGAGCAGGCTCATAGTGGTGCTGGGAGGATGGAGCAGGCTCATAGTGATGCTGGGAGGATGGAGCAGGCTCATAGTGGTGCTGGGAGGATGGATCAGGCTCATAGTGGTGCTGGGAGGATGGAGCAGGCTCATAGTGGAGCTGGGGGGATGGAGCAGGCTCATAGTGCGCTGGGGAGATGGAGCAGGCTGGTCAGTGGTGCTGGGGTGATGGAACAGGCTCATATGGGCTGGGGAGATGGAGCAGGCTCATAGTGGTACTGGGAGGATGGAGCAGCCTCATAGTGGTGCTGGGAGGCTGGAGCAGGCTCATAGTGGTGCTGGGAGGATGGAGCAGGCTCTCTGGGGGATGGAGCAGGCTCATAGTGGTGCTGGGAGGATGGAGAGGCTCCTAGGTTATGGGGGGCTGGTCAGGCTCATAGTGGTACTGGGCGGATGGAGAGCCTCATAAAGATGGAGCAGGCTCATAGTGGTGCTGGGGAGATGGAGCAGGCTCATTGTGGTGCTGGGAGATGGAGCAGCCTCATAGTGGTGCTCAGGGGTCAGGAGCTGGGGTTATACAGGCTCATAAAGGGGGAGATGGAGCAGGCTCAGTGGTGCTGGGAGGATGGGGAGGCTCCTATAAAGGGGCTGGTCAGGGGAGCAGCTGTGGTGCTACAGATGGAGCAGGCTCATAGTGGTGCTGGGGGAGGGGTCAGCTCATAGTGGTATGGGAGATGGAGCAGGCTCATAAAGGTACTGGGGGATGGAGCAGGCTGTGTGGTACTGGGGGATGGAGAGGCTCATAGTGGCTGGGGGATGGAGGTGTGGTGCTGGGGTGAGGAGCAGGCTAAAGGGGCTGGGAGAATGGAGGGGTCATATTGGTACTACAGAGGGAGGTTATAAAGGATGTAACAGGCTTGGGCAGGTTCAGAAGGCCCTAGTGGTACTGGGGGATGGGAGGCTCATGAGGACTGGGGGATAGAACAGATGTAGTGATGTAACAGACTCATAGTGGTGAGGATGGAGCAGGCTCATAGAACAGATGGGCAGGGTGTAACAGAGACTGGGGGATGGAGCAGGCTCCTGTGGTACTGGGGATGGAACATACATGGACTCTGTGGTACAGGGATGGAACAGGCTCATAGTGAGGACTGGGGGATGGACAGGCTGTAACAGACTTTGGAGGTTATGGAGGACCTGGTCAGGGGTCAGATGTAACAGACTTGGAGGTTGAAAGGACTCTGGTCAGGGGTCAGCTGTATACAGAGGAGGTTATAAAGGGGACTGGTCAGAACAGATGTATACAGAGGAGGTTGAGGGGCTGGTAGGGGTCAGATGTAACAGAGGGAGTTGAGGACTCTGTAGGGGTCAGATGTAACAGAGGGAGGTTGGGGTTGGGACTCAGTCAGAACTGTGTTAACAGAGGGAGGTTATAAAGGGGCTGGTCAGGGGTCAGGTGTGTTATACAGAGGGAGTTATAGGGGCTCTGTCAGAACAGATGTAACAGACAGAGGTTATAAAGGGGCTGTAGGGGTCAGATGTAACAGATTGAGTTGAAAGGGGCTGGTCAGGGGTCAGATGTGTTATACAGAGGAGGTTATAAAGGGGCTGGTCAGGGGTCAGCTGTATACAGAGGAGTTATAAAGGGGCTGATCAGGGGTCAGATGTAACAGACTTTGAGGTTATAGGACTCTGGTCAGGGGATGTATACAGAGGGAGGTTATAAAGGGGGCTGGTCAGGGGTCAGCTGTATACAGACTTATAAAGGGGTTGAGGGGTCAGCTGTGTTATACAGACGGAGGTTATAAAGGGGCTGGTCAGGGTCAGCTGTGTTATACAGAGGGAGGTTATAAAGGGGCTGGTCAGGGTCAGCTGTGTTATACAGAGGGAGGTTATAAAGGGCTGGTCAGGGGTCACTGTGTTATACAGAGAGGTTATAAAGGGCTGGTCAGGGGTCAGCTGTGTTATACAGAGGAGGTTATAAAGGGCTGGTCAGGGGTCAACTGTGTTAACAGAGGGAGGTTATAAAGGGGCTGATCAGGGGTCAGCTGTGTTATACAGAGGGAGGTTATAAAGGGGCTGGTCAGGGGTCAGCTGTGTTATACAGAGGGAGGTTATAAAGGGGCTGGTCAGGGGTCAGCTGTGTTATACAGAGGAGGTTATAAAGGGGCTGGTCAGAGCTGTGTTATACAGAGGAGGTTATAAAGGGGCTGGTCAGGGGTCAGCTGTGTTAACAGAGGAGGTTATAAGGATGCCTGGTCAGGGGTCAGCTGTGTTATACAGAGGGAGGTTAAAAGGATGGAGGCCTGGTCAGGGGTCAGCTGTGTTATACAGAGGAGGTTATAGAGGACTCTGGTCAGGGGTCAGCTGTGTTATACAGAGGAGGTTATAAAGGGGCTGATCAGGGGTCAGCTGTGTTATACAGAGGGAGGTTATAAAGGGGCTGGTCAGGGGTCAGCTGTGTTATACAGAGGGAGGTTATAAAGGGGCTGGTCAGGGGTCAGATGTGTTATACAGAGGGAGGTTATAAAGGGGCTGGTCAGGGGTCAGCTGTGTTATACAGAGGGAGGTTATGAAGGGGCTGGTCAGGGGTCAGCTGTGTTAAACAGAGGGAGGTTATAAAGGGGCTGGTCAGGGGTCAGCTGTGTCATACAGAGGAGGTTATAAAGGGGCTGGTCAGGGGTCAGCTGTGTTATACAGAGGAGGTTATAAAGGGGCTGGTCAGGGGTCAGCTGTGTTATACAGAGGGAGGTTATAAAGGGGCTGGTCAGGGGTCAGCTGTGTTATACAGAGGAGGTTATAAAGGGGCTGGTCAGGGGTCAGCTGTGTTATACAGAGGAGGTTATAAAGGGGCTGGTCAGGGGTCAGCTGTGTTATACAGGGGAGGTTATAAAGGGGCTGGTCAGGGGTCAGCTGTGTTATACAGAGGGAGGTTATAAAGGGGCTGGTCAGGGGTCAGCTGTGTTATACAGGGGGAGGTTATAAAGGGGCTGGTCAGGGGTCAGCTGTGTTATACAGAGGGAGGTTATAAAGGATGTAACAGACTTGGACCACATCAGAGTTGAGGACTCTGTAGAACAGATGTAACAGACTTGGAGTTGAGGACTCTGTAGGACAGATGTAACAGACTTGGAGTTGAGGACTCTGTAGAACAGATGTAACAGACTTGGAGTTGAGGACTCTGTAGAACAGATGTAACAGACTTGGAGTTGAGGACTCTGTAGGACAGATGTAACAGACTTGGAGTTGAGGACTCTGTAGAACAGATGTAACAGACTTGGAGTTGAGGACTCTGTAGAACAGATGTAACAGACTTGGAGTTGAGGACTCTGTAGAACAGATGTAACAGACTTGGAGTTGAGGACTCTGTAGAACAGATGTAACAGACTTGGAGTTGAGGACTCTGTAGAACAGATGTAACAGACTTGGAGTTGAGGACTCTGTAGAACAGATGTAACAGACTTGGAGTTGAGGACTCTGTAGGACAGATGTAACAGACTTGGAGTTGAGGACTCTGTAGGACAGATGTAACAGACTTGGAGTTGAGGACTCTGTAGGACAGATGTAACAGACTTGGAGTTGAGGACTCTGTAGAACAGATGTAACAGACTTGGAGTTGAGGACTCTGTAGAACAGATGTAACAGACTTGGAGTTGAGGACTCTGTAGAACAGATGTAACAGACTTGGAGTTGAGGACTCTGTAGGACAGATGTAACAGACTTGGAGTTGAGGACTCTGTAGAACAGATGTAACAGACTTGGAGTTGAGGACTCTGTAGAACAGATGTAACAGACTTGGAGTTGAGGACTCTGTAGAACAGATGTAACAGACTTGGAGTTGAGGACTCTGTAGAACAGATGTAACAGACTTGGAGTTGAGGACTCTGTAGAACAGATGTAACAGACTTGGAGTTGAGGACTCTGTAGAACAGATGTAACAGACTTGGAGTTGAGGACTCTGTAGAACAGATGTAACAGACTTGGAGTTGAGGACTCTGTAGAACAGATGTAACAGACTTGGAGTTGAGGACTCTGTAGAACAGATGTAACAGACTTGGAGTTGAGGACTCTGTAGGACAGATGTAACAGACTTGGAGTTGAGGACTCTGTAGAACAGATGTAACAGACTTGGAGTTGAGGACTCTGTAGGACAGATGTAACAGACTTGAGTTGAGGACTCTGTAGAACAGATGTAACAGATATTGACTTGAGTTGAGGACTCTGTAGAACAGATGTAACAGACTTGGAGTTGAGGACTCTGCAGGACAGATGTAACAGACTTGTAACAGAACAGATGTAACAGACTTGGAGTTGAAGACTCTGTAGAACAGATGTAACAGACTTGAGTTGAGGACTCTGTAGGACAGATGTAACAGACTTGGAGTTGAGGACTCTGTAGAACAGATGTAACAGACTTGGAGTTGAGGACTCTGTAGGACAGATGTCACAGATATTAACAGACTTGGAGTTGAGGACTCTGTAGAACAGATGTAACAGACTTGGAGTTGAGGACTCTGTAGGACAGATGTAACAGACTTGGAGTTGAGGACTCTGTAGAACAGATGTAACAGACTTGGAGTTGAGGACTCTGTAGAACAGATGTAACAGACTTGGACAGATGTAAAGACTCTCTGTAGGGAGGTGTAACAACAGTGTCTCAAAATAAAATCAAATATCCTTAAACAAGACTGTTTTCAATTGATGAAACAATAGCACTTCTAAGAATACCACTGTAACAGGGTTGGATGAATATTATGCCTAAATTACTGCATAATGTACATGATATGTGTTTAAAGGTTTGAGCACAGCACAATAACGAGATGGAAAACATAGGCGTAATTAAATGAGTGTAAATCTCTACTGTTCCGTTCGGTTTTCAGAGGACGATCGGATTTAACCGTGACAGCAGCAGCGATATGGATCACGACTCTAAGATAACTTGACCTCCTAGTTGATTAATACGTACCAATTTTCTGAGCAATAGTTTTCTTACATAGAAGAGACCATTTTGCCGCAAGATCGAAAGTTAGCAGCCGCGGAGTAATTGATGACCTCCCTGAACAAACGCTCTCATATTTATCACGGGCTGACCTTTCTCCCGGACTCATCCATCATAAATGAAAGTGGTACAGGCGAAGCTCGGCACCTCAGCCCTCTCCGAGTGACCCTGACCAGAGGTCTCCTCCACCTCTTCACTGGGAGCTGTTGGAAGGATCAGACTAAATCTGCTGTTAGGGCCAGATGGTCAACACACAACACATCTGTCAAACTCAGACCCTCACGAGCAACCAATAGACTTCTCACTTTACATCCCTCCTCAAGTCCATGACTACAGACAACAACATCCCCCTAAACCACCCTACACCACTCTAAACCACCCTAAACCACCCTACACCACCCTCACCACCTAAACCACCCTCAATTACCTACACCATGCTCACTAGCAACCAATAGAATTCTCACTTTACATCCCCTCCTCAAGTCCATGACTACAGACAACAACATCCCCTAAAACCACCCTACACCACCCCTCACCACCCTACACCACCCTAAACCACCCTACACCACCCCTACACCACCCTCACCACCCTAAACCACCCTAAACCACCCTCACCACCCTACACCACCCTAAACCACCCTACACCACCCTACACCACCCTCACCACCCTAAACCACCCCTCACCACCCTACACCACCCTCACCACACTACACCACCCTACACCACCCTCACCACCCTACACCACCCCTACACCACCCCCTCACCACCCTACACCACCCTCACCACCCCTCACCACCCTACACCACCCTAAACCACCCTACACCACCCTACACCCACCTCACCACCCTCACCACCCTAAACCACCCAACAACCACCTAC
>NW_026283235.1:0-8378 GCF_023373465.1 Oncorhynchus keta | reverse complement strand
ATGATGAGATCAGCCATATGTCCCTCAGTCAGTAGTATGATGAGATCAGCCATATGTCCCCCAGTCAGTAGTATGATGAGATCAGCCATATGTCCCTCAGTCAGTAGTATGATGAGATCAGCCATATGTCCCTCAGTCAGTAGTATGATGAGATCAGCCATATGTCCCCCAGTCAGTAGTATGATGAGATCAGCCATATGTCCCCAGTATGATAGATGATGAGATCAGCCATATGTCCCATCAGTCAGTAGTATGATGAGATCAGCCATATGTCCCCAGTCAGTAGTATGATGAGATCAGCCATATGTCCCTCAGTATGATGAGATCAGCCATATGTCCCCACTCAGTAGTATGATGAGATCAGCCATATGTCCCCAGTTAGTAGTATGATATGAGATCAGCCATATGTCCCCCAGTCAGTAGTATGATGAGATCAGCCATATGTCCCCAGTCAGTCAGTAGTATATGATGAGATCAGCCATATGTCCCCAGTCAGTATGATGAGATCAGCCATATGTCCCCAGTCAGTAGTATGATGAGATCAGCCATATGTCCCTCAGTTAGTAGTATGATGAGATCAGCCATATGTCCCTCAGTTAGTAGTATGATGAGATCAGCCATATGTCCCTCAGTCAGTAGTATGATGAGATCAGCCATATGTCCCTCAGTATGATGAGATCAGCCATATGTCCCTCAGTTAGTAGTATGATGAGATCAGCCATATGTCCCTCAGTTAGTAGTATGATATGGAGATCAGCCATATGTCCCCCAGTCAGTAGTATGATGAGATCAGCCATATGTCCCCCAGTCAGTCAGTAGTATGATGAGATCAGCCATATGTCCATATGTCCCCCAGTAGTATGATGAGATCAGCCATATGTCCCCAGTCAGTAGTATGATGAGATCAGCCATATGTCCCTCAGTCAGTAGTATGATGAGATCAGCCATATGTCCCCCAGTCATAGTATGAGATCAGCCATATGTCCCTCAGTCAGTAGTATGATGAGATCAGCCATATGTCCCAGTCAGTAGTAGATATGATATGTCCCCAGTCAGTAGATGATGAGATCAGCCATATGTCCCCCAGTCATGATGTAGCCATATGAGTGAGAGATCAGCCATATGTCCCTCAGTATGATATGAGATCAGCCATATGTCCCTCAGTCAGTAGTATGATGAGATCAGCCATATGTCCCCAGTCAGTAGTATGATGAGATCAGCCATATGTCCCCAGTCAGTAGTATGATGAGATCAGCCATATGTCCCTCAGTCAGTAGTATGATATGAGATCAGCCATATGTCCCCAGTCAGTAGTATGATGAGATCAGCCATATGTCCCTCAGTCAGTAGTATGATGAGATCAGCCATATGTCCCTCAGTCAGTAGTATGATGAGATCAGCCATATGTCCCCAGTCAGTAGTATGATGAGATAGTATGTCCCTCAGTCAGTAGTATGATGAGATCAGCCATATGTCCCTCAGTCAGTAGTATGATGAGATCAGCCATATGTCCCATCAGTCAGTAGTATGATGAGATCAGCCATATGTCCCCCAGTAGATGATGAGATCAGCCATATGTCCCCCAGTCAGTAGTATGATGAGATCAGCCATATGTCCCTCAGTTAGTAGTATGATATGTCCCCCAGGAGATCAGCCATATGTCCCCCAGTCAGTAGTATGATGAGATCAGCCATATGTCCCTCAGTCAGTAGTATGATGAGATCAGCCATATGTCCCTCAGTATGATGAGATCAGCCATATGTCCCCATCAGTAGTATGATGAGATCAGCCATATGTCCCTCAGTCAGTAGTATGATATATGAGAGTATGATGAGATCAGCCATATGTCCCTCAGTCAGTAGTATGATGAGATCAGCCATATGTCCCTCAGTCAGTAGTATGATGAGATCAGCCATATGTCCCCAGTCAGTAGTATGATGAGATCAGTAGTCAGTAGATGATGAGATCAGCCATATGTCCCTCAGTCAGTAGTATGATATGAGATCAGCCATATGTCCCCAGTCAGTAGTATGATGAGATCAGCCATATGTCCCCAGTCAGTAGTATGATGAGATCAGCCATATGTCCCTCAGTCAGTAGATCAGCCATATGTCCCTCAGTCAGTAGTATGATGAGATCAGCCATATGTCCCCAGTCAGTAGTATGATGAGATCAGCCATATGTCCCTCAGTTAGTAGTATGATGAGATCAGCCATATGTCCCCAGTCAGTAGTATGATGAGATCAGCCATATGTCCCCAGTCAGCCATATGTCCCTCAGTCAGTAGTATGATGAGATCAGCCATATGTCCCTCAGTCAGTAGTATGATGAGATCAGCCATATGTCCCTCAGTCAGTAGTATGATGATATGTCCCCCAGATCAGCCATATGTCCCTCAGTAGTATGATGAGATCAGCCATATGTCCCTCAGTCAGTAGTATGATGAGATCAGTCCTCAGTCAGTATGATGAGATCAGCCATATGTCCCTCAGTCAGTAGTATGATGAGATCAGCCATATGTCCCCCAGTCAGTAGTATGATGAGATCAGCCATATGTCCCTCAGTAGTATGATGAGATCAGCCATATGTCCCCACTCAGTAGTATATGATGAGATCAGCCATATGTCCTCAGTCAGTAGTATGATATGAGATCAGCCATATGTCCCTCAGTCAGTAGTATGATGAGATCAGCCATATGTCCCTCAGTCAGTGATGAGATCAGCCATATGTCCCTCAGTCAGTAGTATGATGAGATCAGCCATATGTCCCCCAGTTAGTAGTATGATATGGAGATCAGCCATATGTCCCTCAGTCAGTAGTATGATGAGATCAGCCATATGTCCCCAGTCAGTAGATATGATGAGATCAGCCATATGTCCCCAGTCAGTAGTATGATGAGATCAGCCATATGTCCTCAGTCAGTAGTATGATGAGATGAGATCAGCCATATGTCCCCCAGTCAGTAGTATGATGAGATCAGCCATATGTCCCTCAGTAGTGAGATCAGCCATATGTCCCCCACTCAGTATGATGAGATCAGCCATATGTCCCCATGTAGTAGATCAGCCATATGTCCCCAGTCAGTAGTATGATGTAGTATGAGATCAGCCATATGTCCCCCAGTCAGTAGTATGATGAGATCAGCCATATGTCCCTCAGTCAGCCATATGTCCCCCATCAGTAGTGATGAGATCAGCCATATGTCCCTCAGTCAGTAGTATGATGAGATCAGCCATATGTCCCTCAGTCAGTAGTATGATGAGATCAGCCATATGTCCCCCAGTCAGTAGTATGATGAGATCAGCCATATGTCCCTCAGTCAGTAGTATGATGAGATCAGCCATATGTCCCAGTCATGATATGATGAGATCAGCCATATGTCCCCCAGTCAGTAGTATGATGAGATCAGCCATATGTCCCCCAGTCAGTAGTATGATGAGATCAGCCATATGTCCCCAGTCAGTAGTATGATGAGATCAGCCATATGTCCCTCAGTCAGTAGTATGATGAGATCAGCCATATGTCCCTCAGTCAGTAGTATGATGAGATCAGCCATATGTCCCCCAGTCAGTAGTATGATGAGATCAGCCATATGTCCCTCAGTCAGTATATGAGATCAGCCATATGTCCCCCAGTCAGTAGTATGATGAGATCAGCCATATGTCCCCAGTCAGTAGTATGATGAGATCAGCCATATGTCCCCAGTCAGTAGTATGATGAGATCAGCCATATGTCCCTCAGTCAGTATCAGCCATATGTCCCTCAGTCAGTAGTATGATGAGATCAGCCATATGTCCCTCAGTCAGTAGATCAGCCATATGTCCCCCAGTGAGATCAGCCATATGTCCCTCAGTCAGTAGTATGATGAGATCAGCCATATGTCCCTCAGTCAGTAGTATGATGAGATCAGCCAGTCCCCCAGTCAGTATGATGAGATCAGCCATATGTCCCCAGTCAGTAGTATGATGAGATCAGCCATATGTCCCCCAGTCAGTAGTATGATGAGATCAGCCATATGTCCCCAGTCAGTAGTATGATGAGATCAGCCATATGTCCCTCAGTCAGTAGTATGATGAGATCAGCCATATGTCCCCCAGTCAGTAGTATGATGAGATCAGCCATATGTCCCTCAGTAGTAGTATGAGATCAGCCATATGTCCCTCAGTCAGTAGTATGATGAGATCAGCCATATGTCCCTCAGTCAGTAGTATGATATGAGATCAGCCATATGTCCCCAGTCAGTAGTATGATGAGATCAGCCATATGTCCCTCAGTCAGTAGTATGATGAGATCAGCCATATGTCCCTCAGTCAGTAGTATGATGAGATCAGCCATATGTCCCTCAGTCAGTAGTATGATGAGATCAGCCATATGTCCCTCAGTCAGTAGTATGATGAGATCAGCCATATGTCCCCCAGTCAGTAGTATGATGAGATCAGCCATATGTCCCTCAGTAGTATGAGTAGTATGATGAGATCAGCCATATGTCCCTCAGTCAGTAGTATGATGAGATCAGCCATATGTCCCTCAGTTAGTAGTATGATGAGATCAGCCATATGTCCCCAGTCAGTAGTATGATGAGATCAGCCATATGTCCCCCAGTCAGTAGTATGATGAGATCAGCCATATGTCCCTCAGTCAGTAGTATGATGAGATCAGCCATATGTCCCCCAGTCAGTAGTATGATGAGATCAGCCATATGTCCCTCAGTCAGTAGTATGATGAGATCAGCCATATGTCCCTCAGTCAGTAGTATGATGAGATCAGCCATATGTCCCTCAGTCAGTAGTATGAGATCAGATCCCCAGCCAGTAGTATGATCAGCCATCCCTCAGTCAGTAGTATGATGAGTCCTCATCAGCCATATGTCCCTCAGTCAGCCAGTGTCCCCCATGATGAGATCAGCCATATGTCCCAGTCAGTCAGTAGTATGATGAGATCAGCCATATGTCCCTCAGTCAGTAGTATGATGAGATCAGCCATATGTCCCCAGTCAGTGATGAGATCAGCCATATGTCCCCAGTCAGTAGTAGATCAGCCATGTCCTCAGTCAGTAGTATGAGAGATCAGCCATATGTCCCAGTCAGTCATGATGATGAGATCAGCCATATGTCCCTCAGTTAGTAGTATGATGAGATCAGCCATATGTCCCTCAGTCAGTAGTATGAGATCAGCCATATGTCCCCCAGTCAGTAGTATGATGAGATCAGCCATATGTCCCTCAGTCAGTAGTATGATGAGATCAGCCATATGTCCCTCAGTCAGTAGTATGATGAGATCAGCCATATGTCCCTCAGTCAGTAGTATGATGAGATCAGCCATATGTCCCCCAGTCAGTAGTATGATGAGATCAGCCATATGTCCCTCAGTCAGTAGTATGATGAGATCAGCCATATGTCCCTCAGTCAGTAGTATGATGAGATCAGCCATATGTCCTCAGATGATGAGATCAGCCATATGTCCCCCCCTCAGTCAGTAGTATGATGAGATCAGCCATATGTCCCCAGTCAGTAGTATGATGAGATCAGCCATATGTCCCTCAGTCAGTAGTATGTCCCTCAGTATGATGAGATCAGCCATATGTCCCTCAGTCATAGTCATATGTCCCCACTCAGTGTAGTATGATATGGAGATCAGCCATATGTCCCTCAGTCAGTAGTATGATGAGATCAGCCATATGTCCCTCAGTCAGTAGTATGATGAGATCAGCCATATGTCCCCAGTCAGTAGTATGATGAGATCAGCCATATGTCCCTCAGTCAGTAGTATGATGAGATCAGCCATATGTCCCCAGTCAGTAGTATGATGAGATCAGCCATATGTCCCTCAGTCAGTAGTATGATGAGATCAGCCATATGTCCCTCAGTCAGTAGTATGATGAGATCAGCCATATGTCCCCAGTCAGTAGTATGATGAGATCAGCCATATGTCCTCAGTCAGTAGTATGATGAGATCAGCCATATGTCCCCAGTATGATGAGATCAGTAGTATGTATGATGAGATCAGCCATATGTCCCTCAGTCAGTAGTATGATGAGATCAGCCATATGTCCCTCAGTCAGTAGTATGATGAGATCAGCCATATGTCCCCAGTCAGTAGTATGATGAGATCAGCCATATGTCCCTCAGTCAGTA
Source organism: Oncorhynchus keta (assembly GCF_023373465.1). NCBI lineage: Eukaryota > Metazoa > Chordata > Actinopteri > Salmoniformes > Salmonidae > Oncorhynchus > Oncorhynchus keta. The sequence continues at coordinate 2,244 of NW_026283235.1, read as the reverse complement.
GTATGATGAGATCAGCCATATGTCCCCCAGTCAGTAGTATGATGAGATCAGCCATATGTCCCTCAGTCAGTAGTATGATGAGATCAGCCATATGTCCCTCAGTCAGTAGTATGATGAGATCAGCCATATGTCCCCCAGATCAGCCATATGTCCCCAGTCAGTAGTATGATGAGATCAGCCATATGTCCCTCAGTCAGTAGTATGATGAGATCAGCCATATGTCCCCCAGTCAGTAGTATGATATGAGATCAGCCATATGTCCCCCAGTCAGTAGTATGATGAGATCAGCCATATGTCCCTCAGTCAGTAGTATGATGAGATCAGCCATATGTCCCTCAGTCAGTAGTATGATGAGATCAGCCATATGTCCCTCAGTCAGTAGTATGATGAGATCAGCCATATGTCCCCCAGTCAGTAGTATGATGAGATCAGCCATATGTCCCTCAGTCAGTAGTATGATGAGATCAGCCATATGTCCCTCAGTCAGTAGTATGATGAGATCAGCCATATGTCCCCAGTCAGTAGTATGATGAGATCAGCCATATGTCCCCAGTCAGTAGTATGATGAGATCAGCCATATGTCCCTCAGTCAGTAGTATGATGAGAGATCAGCCATATGTCCCCCAGTCAGTATGATGAGATCAGCCATATGTCCAGCCATATGTCCCTCAGTCAGTAGTATGATGAGATCAGCCATATGTCCCCAGTCAGTCAGTAGTATGATGAGATCAGCCATATGTCCCTCAGTCAGTAGTATGATGAGATCAGCCATATGTCCCTCAGTCAGTAGTATGATGAGATCAGCCATATGTCCCCAGTCAGTAGTATGATGAGATCAGCCATAGTCCTCATGATGAGATCAGCCATATGTCCCCCAGTCAGTAGTATGATGAGATCAGCCATATGTCCCCCAGTCAGTAGTATGATGAGATCAGCCATATGTCCTCAGTCAGTAGATGAGATCAGCCATATGTCCTCAGTCAGTAGTATGATGAGATCAGCCATATGTCCCTCAGTCAGTAGTATGATGAGATCAGCCATATGTCCCCCAGTCAGTAGTATGATGAGATCAGCCATATGTCCCCCAGTCAGTAGTATGATGAGATCAGCCATATGTCCCAGTTAGTAGTATGATATGGAGATCAGCCATATGTCCCTCAGTCAGTAGTATGATGAGATCAGCCATATGTCCCTCAGTCAGTAGTATGATGAGATCAGCCATATGTCCCTCAGTTAGTAGTATGATATGAGATCAGCTGTATGTCCCCCAGTCAGTAGTATGATATGGAGATCAGCCATATGTCCCTCAGTTAGTAGTATGATGAGATCAGCCCCTCATATGTCCCATCAGTCAGTAGTATGATCCCTCAGTGTATGAGATCAGCCATATGTCCCCCAGTCAGTAGTATGATGAGATCAGCCATATGTCCCTCAGTAGTAGTAGTATGTCCCCAGTCAGTAGTATGAGATCAGCCATATGTCCCCAGTCAGTAGTATGATGAGATCAGCCATATGTCCCTCAGTTAGTAGTATGATGAGATCAGCCATGTATGTCCCATATGTCCCCCAGTCAGTATGATGAGATCAGCCATGTCCCCCAGAGTAGTATGATGAGATCAGCCATATGTCCCCAGTCAGTAGTATGATGAGATCAGCCATATGTCCCAGTATGATGAGATCAGCCATATGTCCCCAGTCAGTAGTATGATGAGATCAGCCATATGTCCCAGTCAGTAGTATGATATGGAGATCAGCCATATGTCCCCCAGTCAGTAGTATGATGAGATCAGCCATATGTCCCCAGTCAGTAGTATGATGAGATCAGCCATATGTCCCCAGTGTATATGATGAGATCAGCCATATGTCCCCCAGTCAGTAGTATGATGAGATCAGCCATATGTCCCCCAGTCAGTAGTATGATGAGATCAGCCATATGTCCCCCAGTCAGTAGTATAATGAGATCAGCTGTATGTCCTCAGTCAGTAGATGATGAGATCAGCCATATGTCCCCCAGTTAGTAGTATGATGAGATCAGCCATATGTCCCCAGTTAGTAGTATGATGAGATCAGCCATATGTCCCCAGTCAGTAGTATGATGAGATCAGCCATATGTCCCCAGTTAGTAGTATGATGAGATCAGCCATATGTCCCCAGTTAGTAGTATGATGAGATCAGCCATATGTCCTCAGTCAGTAGTGATATGGAGATCAGCCATATGTCCCTCAGTCAGTAGTATGATGAGAT
>NW_026283234.1:0-6264 GCF_023373465.1 Oncorhynchus keta | reverse complement strand
GAGGAGATGGAGGAGATGGGTCTGTTATGGGACAGTGAACCAGGAGAGGAGATGGGTCTGTTATGGGACAGTGAACCCAGGAAGGAGGAGATGGGTCTGTTATGGGACAGTGAACCAGGAAGGAGAAGGGTCTGTTATGGGACAGTGAACCAGGAAGAGATGGGTCTGTTATGGGACAGTGAACCAGGAAGAGATGGGTCTGTTATGGGACAGTGAACCTAGAAGGAGATGGGTCTGTTATGGGACAGTGAACCAGGAAGGAGAGAAGGGTCTGTTATGGGACAGTGAACCTAGGAAGAAGGGTCTGTTATGGGACAGTGAACCTGGAAAGAGATGGGTCTGTTATAGGACAGTGAACCAGGAGGAGAAGGGTCTGTTATGGGACAGTGAACCTGGAGGAGATGGGTCTGTTATGGGACAGTGAACCAGGAAGAGATGGGTCTGTTATGGGACAGTGAACCAGGAAGAGATGGGTCTGTTATGGGACAGTGAACCAGGAAGAGATGGGTCTGTTATGGGACAGTGAACCTGGAGGAGATGGAGATGGGTCTGTTATGGGACAGTGAACCTGAGGAGATGGAGGAAGATGGGTCTGTTATGGGACAGTGAACCTGGAGGGAGATGGGTCTGTATGGACAGTGAACCAGGAAGAGATGGGTCTGTTATGGGACAGTGAACCTGGAGGAGATGGAGATGGGTCTGTTATGGGACAGTGAACCTGGAAGAGATGGGTCTGTTATGGGACAGTGAACCAGGAAGAGATGGGTCTGTTATGGGACAGTGAACCTGGAGAACAGAGATGGGTCTGTTATGGGACAGTGAACCAGGAAGAGATGGGTCTGTTATGGGACAGTGAACCAGGAAGAGATGGGTCTGTTATGGGACAGTGACCTGGAGGAGATGGAGGAGATCTGTTATGGGACAGTGAACCTGGAGGAGATGGGTCTGTTATGGGACAGTGAACCAGGAAGAGATGGGTCTGTTATGGGACAGTGAACCAGGAAGAGATGGTCTGTTATGGGACAGTGGAACCAGGAAGAGATGGGTCTGTTATGGGACAGTGAACCTGGAGAGATGGGTCTGTTATGGGACAGTGAACCTGGAGGAGAAGGAGATGGGTCTGTTATGGGACAGTGAACCTGGTCTAGGGAGGAATGGGTCTGTTATGGGACAGTGAACCAGGAAGGAAGAGATGGGTCTGTTATGGGACAGTGAACCAGGAGGAGATGGGTCTGTTATGGGACAGTGAACCAGGAGGAGATGGGAGTGAACCTGATGGGTCTGTTATGGGACAGTGAACCAGGAAGAGGATGGGTCTGTTATGGGACAGTGAACCAGGAAGAGATGGGTCTGTTATGGGACAGTGAACCTGGAGGAAAGGAGTCTGTTATGGGACAGTGAACCAGGAAGAGATGGGTCTGTTATGGGACAGTGAACCAGGAAGAGATGGGTCTGTTATGGGACAGTGAACCAGGAAGAGATGGGTCTGTTATGGGACAGTGAACCAGGAAGAGATGGGTCTGTTATGGGACAGTGAACCAGGAAGAGGATGGGTCTGTTATGGGACAGTGAACCAGGAAGAGATGGGTCTGTTATGGGACAGTGAACCTGGAATGGAGAGAAGGGTCTGTTATGGGACAGTGAACCTGGAGGAGATGAGGAGATGGGTCTGTTATGGGACAGTGAACCAGGAAGGGTCTGTTATGGACAGTGATGGGAGATCTGTTATGGGACAGTGAACCAGGAAGAGATGGGTCTGTTATGGGACAGTGAACCTGGAGGAGATGGAGTCTGTTATGGGACAGTGAACCAGAGGAGATGGAGATGGGTCTGTTATGGGACAGTGAACCTGGAGGAATGGGTCTGTTATGGGACAGTGAACCTGGAAGAGATGGGTCTGTTATGGGACAGTGAACCAGGAGGAGATGGGTCTGTTATGGGACAGTGAACCAGGAGATGGAGAATGGGTCTGTTATGGGACAGTGAACCAGGAAGAGATGGGTCTGTTATGGGACAGTGAAGGAGATGGGTCTGTTATGGGACAGTGAACCTGGAGAGATGGAGAGATGGGTCTGTTATGGGACAGTGAACCTGGAGAGATGGAGAGATGGGTCTGTTATGGGACAGTGAACCAGGAAGAGATGGGTCTGTTATGGGACAGTGAACCTGGAAGAGATGGGTCTGTTATGGGACAGTGAACCAGGAGAATGGGTCTGTTATAGGACAGTGAACCTGGGAGATGGAGATCTGTTATGGGACAGTGAACCAGGAGATGGGTCTGTTATGGGACAGTGAACCTGGAAGAGATGGGTCTGTTATGGGACAGTGAACCTGGAAGAGATGGGTCTGTTATGGGACAGTGAACCTGGAGGAGATGGGTCTGTTATGGGACAGTGAACCAGGAGATGGAGGAGATGGGTCTGTTATGGGACAGTGAACCTGGAGGAGATGGGTCTGTTATGGGACAGTGAACCTGGAAGAAGATGGGTCTGTTATGGGACAGTGAACCTGGAGGAGATGGGGAGATGGGTCTGTTATGGGACAGTGAACCTGGAGGAGATGGAGATGGGTCTGTTATGGGACAGTGAACCAGGAAGAGATGGGTCTGTTATGGGACAGTGAACCAGGAAGAGATGGGTCTGTTATGGGACAGTGAACCAGGAGATGAGATGGGTCTGTTATGGGACAGTGAACCAGGAAGGAGATGGGTCTGTTATGGGACAGTGAACCAGGAAGAGATGGGTCTGTTATGGGACAGTGAACCAGGAGGAGATGGGTCTGTTATGGGACAGTGAACCTGGAGAAGGGTCTGTTATGGATGGGTGGGTCTGTTATGGGACAGTGAACCAGGAATAGATGGGTCTGTTATGGGACAGTGAACCAGGAAGAGATGGGTCTGTTATGGGACAGTGAACCAGGAAGAGATGGGTCTGTTATGGGACAGTGAACCAGGACAGGAGATGGGTCTGTTATGGGACAGTGAACCTGGAGGAGATGGGTCTGTTATGGGACAGTGAACCTGGAGGAGATGGGTCTGTTATGGGACAGTGAACCTGGAGGAGATGGGTCTGTTATGGGACAGTGAACCAGGAAGAGATGGGTCTGTTAGACAGTGAACCTGAGAGAGATGGGTCTGTTATGGGACAGTGAACCAGGAAGGAGATGGGTCTGTTATGGGACAGTGAACCAGGAAGAGATGGGTCTGTTATGGGACAGTGAACCAGGAAGAGATGGGTCTGTTATGGGACAGTGAACCTGGAGGAGATGGAGGAGATGGGTCTGTTATGGGACAGTGAACCTGGAGGAGATGGGTCTGTTATGGGACAGTGAACCTGGAAGAGATGGGTCTGTTATGGGACAGTGAACCTGGAGGAGATGGGTCTGTTATGGGACAGTGAACCTAGGAGGAGATGGAGAAGGGTCTGTTATGGGACAGTGAACCAGGAAGAGATGGGTCTGTTATGGGACAGTGAACCTGGAGATGGGTCTGTTATGGGACAGTGGGAGGAGATGGAGGAGATGGGTCTGTTATGGGACAGTGAACCTGAGGAGATGGGTCTGTTATGGGACAGTGAACCTGGAATGGAGGAGATGGGTCTCTTAGGGACAGTGAACCTGGAGGAGAGGAGATGGGTCTATGGGACAGTGAACCTAGAGGAGATGGGTCTGTTATGGGACAGTGAACCTAGGAGATGGAGGGTCTGTTATGGGACAGTGAACCTGGAGGAGAAGGGTCTGTTATGGGACAGTGAACCTAGGGAGGAGATGGGTCTGTTATGGGTCTGTTATGGGACAGTGAACCTGGGAGGAGAAGGGTCTGTTATGGGACAGTGAACCAGGAAGAGATGGGTCTGTTATGGGACAGTGAACCTGGAAGAGATGGGTCTGTTATGGGACAGTGAACCTGGAAGAGATGGGTCTGTTATGGGACAGTGAACCTGGAGAGGATCTGTTATGGGACAGTGAACCTGGGAGAAGGGTCTGTTATGGGACAGTGAACCTGGAGGATGGATGGGGTTAGGGACAGATGGGTCTGTTATGGGACAGTGAACCTGGAGGAGATGGGTCTGTTATGGGACAGTGAACCAGGAAGAGATGGGTCTGTTATGGGACAGTGAACCAGGAGATGGGTCTGTTATGGGACAGTGAACCAGGAAGAGATGGGTCTGTTATGGGACAGTGAACCTGGAAGAGATGGGTCTGTTATGGGACAGTGAACCTGGAAGAGATGGGTCTGTTATGGGACAGTGAACCTGGAGGAGATGGAGGGACAGTGAACCAGGAGTCTGTTATGGGACAGTGAACCAGGAAGAGATGGGTCTGTTATGGGACAGTGAACCAGGAAGAGATGGGTCTGTTATGGGACAGTGAACCAGGAAGAGATGGGTCTGTTATGGGACAGTGAACCAGGAAGAGATGGGTCTGTTATGGGACAGTGAACCTGGAGGAATGGAGAGATGGGTCTGTTATGGGACAGTGAACCAGGAGGAATGGGTCTGTTATGGGACAGTGAACCTGGAGGAGATGGGTCTGTTATGGGACAGTGAACCAGGAAGAGATGGGTCTGTTATGGGACAGTGAACCAGGAAGGAGATGGGTCTGTTATGGGACAGTGAACCAGGAGGAAGAGATGGGTCTGTTATGGGACAGTGAACCTGGAAGAGATGGGTCTGTTATGGGACAGTGAACCAGGAATAGATGGGTCTGTTATGGGACAGTGAACCAGGAAGAGAGTGAACCCGGGAGGGTCTGTTATGGGACAGTGAACCAGGAAGAGATGGGTCTGTTATGGGACAGTGAACCAGGAATGGAGATGGGTCTGTTATGGGACAGTGAACCTGGAGGAGATGGGTCTGTTATGGGACAGTGAACCTGGAGGAGATGGGTCTGTTATGGGACAGTGAACCAGGAAGGAGATGGGTCTGTTATGGGACAGTGAACCTGGAGGAGATGGGTCTGTTATGGGACAGTGAACCTGGAGGAGATGGGTCTGTTATGGGACAGTGAACAGGAGATGGGTCTGTTATGGGACAGTGAACCTGGATGGGACAGTGAGGATGGGTCTGTTATGGGACAGTAAACCTGGAAGAGATGGGTCTGTTATGGGACAGTGAACCAGGAAGAGATGGGTCTGTTATGGGACAGTGAACCTGGAGGAGATGGGTCTGTTATGGGACAGTGAACCTGGAGGAGATGGGTCTGTTATGGGACAGTGAACCAGGAAGAGATGGGTCTGTTATGGGACAGTGAACCTGGAGGAGATGGGTCTGTTATGGGACAGTGAACCAGGAAGAGATGGGTCTGTTATGGGACAGTGAACCAGGAGGAGATGGGTCTGTTATGGGACAGTGAACCTGGAGGAGATGGGTCTGTTATGGGACAGTGAACCTGGAGGAGATGGGTCTGTTATGGGACAGTGAACCAGGAAGAGATGGGTCTGTTATGGGACAGTGAACCAGGAAGAGATGGGTCTGTTATGGGACAGTGAACCTGGAGGAGATGGGTCTGTTATGGGACAGTGAACCTGGAAGAAGGGTCTGTTATGGAGATGGGTCTGTTATGGGACAGTGAACCAGGAAGAGATGGGTCTGTTATGGGACAGTGAACCAGGAGGAGATGGGTCTGTTATGGGACAGTGAACCAGGAAGAGATGGGTCTGTTATGGGACAGTGAACCTGGAAGAGATGGGTCTGTTATGGGACAGTGAACCTGGAGGAGATGGGTCTGTTATGGGACAGTGAACCTGGAGGAGAGAGATGGGTCTGTTATGGGACAGTGAACCTGGGTCTGTTATGGGACAGGAACCAGGAAGATGGGTCTGTTATGGGACAGTGAACCTGGAGGAGATGGGTCTGTTATGGGACAGTCCTGGAGGAGATGGAGAGATATGGGACAGTGAACCAGGAAGAGATGGGTCTGTTATGGGACAGTGAACCAGGAAGAGATGGGTCTGTTATGGGACAGTGAACCAGGAGGAGATGGGTCTGTTCTGTTATGGGACAGTGAACCAGGAAGAGATGAACCTGGAAGAATCTGTTATGGGACAGTGAACCTGGAGGAGGAGATGGGTCTGTTATGGGACAGTGAACCAGAGGAGATGAGGATGGGTCTGTTATGGGACAGTGAACCAGGAAGAGATGGGTCTGTTATGGGACAGTGAACCCGGAAGAGATGGGTCTGTTATGGGACAGTGAACCAGGAAGAGGAGATGGTTCTGTTATGGGACAGTGAACCAGGAAGAGATGGGTCTGTTATGGGACAGTG
>NW_026283233.1:0-8420 GCF_023373465.1 Oncorhynchus keta | reverse complement strand
CAAAGAAAAACTGGAACAATATTTGTTCCAGAAGGCATACAGTGCATTCGGAATGTATTCGGACCCCTTGAATTTTTCCACATTTTGTTACATTGCATTCTAAAATTGATTAAATAAAATAAATCCTCAGCAATCTCCACACAATACCCTATAATGACAAAGTGAAAACAGGTTTAGATATTTTTGCAAATGTATTCAAAATAAAAAACATGAATACCTTATTTATATAAGTATTCAGACCCTTTGCTATGAGACTTGAGACCTGTTTCCATTGGTCATCCTTGAGATGTTTCTACAACATTGGAGTCCACCTGGCACATATCTGGGGAAGGGTACCAAAACGTTTCTGCAGCATTGAAGGTCCCCAAGAACACAGTGGCCTTCATCATTCTTAAATGGAAGAAGTTTGGAACCACCAAGACTCTTCCTAGAGTTGGCCGCCCGGCCAAACGGAGCAATCGGGGGAGAAGGGCCTTGGTCAGGGAGGTGACCAAGAACCTGATGGTCACTCTGACAGAGCTCTAGAGTTCCCCTGTGGAGATGGGAGAACCTTCCAGAAGTACAACCATCTCTGCAGCACTCTACCAATCAGGCCTTTATGGTAGAGTGGCCAGGCGGAACCACTCCTCAGGAAAAGGCACATGACAGGCTGCTTGGAATTTGCCAAAAGAAACCTAAAGACTCTCAGACCATGAGAAACAAGATTCTCTGGTCTGATGAAACCAAGATTGAACTCTTTGGCCTGAATGCCAAGCATCACGTCTGGAGTAAACCTGGCACCATCCCTACGGTGAAGCATGGTGGTGGCATCATTATGTTGTGGGGATGTTTTTCAGTAATAGGGACTGAGAAACTAGTCAGGATTGAGGCAAAGATGAACGGATCAAAGTACAGTTTACCTTTATGTGATTGAACAAAATTAGCAAACATTTCTAAAAATCTGTTTTGGCTTTGTAATTTTGGGGTATTGTGTGTAGATTGATGAGGAAAACAACTTAATCAATTTTAGAATTGATTAACTAGATTCTGAGGGGACTGGCTTTCATTCAGCCTCAAGAGCATTGGTGAGGTCGGGCACTGATGTTGGGCGGATAGCCCTGGCTCGCATGGGGTTGAGGTCAGGACTCTGTGCAGGCCAGTCATGTTCTTCCGCACCGATCTCAACAAACCATTTCTGTATGGACCTCCAGCTATGCTAGGTTGGCTATACCAGTTAGTCTAGTTGTGGGAGGTAGAGGTAAATGCCACCTGTATAAAGATTTGGATCTCCCTGTATCGAGCCGACTGCCAAACCCTCACCGTGGCCTGAAGATTTACATCAATATTCCATGATGTATCGTCACCTGCTTTGCATTGTCTGGCACGACTCTTTTACCTACATTCCCCTCTTCTTCTGTTACCTTAGGCCACCTGCTGGGGATGCATTATTGGACAGAGGTTAGCAGCAGTGCTATTTACATTTCAGCACACCAGCAGCTATGTGTCCCGCCCGTCCATCAAGAGGAGTCTCTCGTAGTGGCGAATCTCAACGAGCCTGTGAAGTCTGGCAACGTAAGATTAGCTGGTGACAGTAACTAAGAAACTAGTGTTGCTGCTGCTGGGACTCTGAGATAGATTCAGACAGAGATTCAGACTCAGAGCATATTTGAGTGCAAGATCCCAGAGTCTTTGGTAACACATGGCTCTTATACCTCTATAGAGCAATGCAATTGCTCTATTAACGACATTGTTGGAATAAGCTGCTGAAATAGACCACCAGACCATTTAAATTAATGAAGTTATTGTTGTCTACTCTTCCATGAACTGGGCTTCATGACATCCCAGTGTAAGGCATTGCAACATGGAGCTCAGAGCAGACTCCTGAGTCTAGCATAGTTTTAAACCCTTAAACACGTAGTGCAATTCAGACTCAGAACCCCTGGCTCAACAGTGGGAGGATTTATTGAGCTGATAACTAAATCTGACTCAAATGCCCTTTCAGCTACAAAGCTGAATGTTTAATAGGACAGGAACAGCGTGATGCCTGTCACACTCACACCCTTGTGTCAGAAACAAGACAGTTGTTTCTCAAGAATACACTACCCGGCATTATTTATCCGGCATTGGGAAGAGTGGGAGACAAACCTTCAAGTGAAGTAAAATGTTTTCTTCATTTTTAAACAGTTCGACACTGCTATTACATAGCCTGAAGTGAACCAAAACAACTATGACCACATTTGTTTGTAAAAACCTCTCGGGAGTGTACAGGGTTGCTGTCTTCGGGTGTCTGAAGAATGCCATATCCAAACCAGTAACAAGGAGCTCACCTGACTGCTGTCCATTTGACCATGAGACAGACAGTTTCCATCATCATCGGTGTCACGCAGGCTCTATAAGATGTGCCGCCCGTGGTTGTTTTTCCCTTTTAAATGAATTCAAAAGCAACCCTCCATAAAACAAACTCCTACACAAAAATAGTACATACGTGGCGAATCAGACTAGCAAGCAAGTAAGCATTTCACTGTACTGTTTTACACCGACCCTATGCTGTGCATGTGACAATAAAACGTTGAAACTTGAAACTTGAAACTTGCTGCATCGGACACACCTAGCAGCTCGAAAGGCAGTGCATGTGAGGTGCGCACAGTAAACACAGCACCCAGGCGGGAGCAATTGGGGGAAACTGAGCTCAACACAACCATGAAGATATGCCCCAGTCATCTGCCCTGGTTCTGGGTGAGTAATTGTTTGTGAGTTCTGTGTCAACCTTATGGAACTTGTAAGCAGTGTAGCCCTGTAAATGGAGCGGTCCATTTCGTTTCTAGCTCTGTAAATGGATAAAACACACAAAGCCACCAAAACCAAATCATTACAACTCCCTTCGCATTAGCTTGCTAATTAAATCAGTATCTACTTACATTTAGCCACCTATATTTAGTGGGTCAGCCAAAAACAGACGTAAATAATATATTCTCCATGTCTGCAAAACAATACCCGACCATTCCTGTTTGTTAAATTAATTAATTAGATTAGTTAGCTGGTGATTATGTTGTTTACGTGTACACTCTTAAAAATAAAGGTGCAAGTTGGAACCAAATAAGGTTCTTGAGAGCGATGCCATAGGGAATCATTTTAGGGTCTGAAGAACCATAAATGGGATAGGTCTTGGAAGAACCATACAAAACCAGAACATTTTCAGCCCTCGAGGACCAGAATTGAGTCACCCTACTGAAGGGTTTTAAGCCTTATTTTGCATATTTCCCAGGGTCCATACGAATGAATTGAGTTCCCAGTACCACCCATGACTGTTCTTGCTAATTATTTAAGACAATGCAATGCATATTTCATAATGCCTTCTTTTGAGGGCCTAGTTTTACCCTAAGACAGTGGCCTGAAACTCATTCTGTAGTTTATAGGTAATTCCTATTGGAATCCAGCCAGAGTGAGGATATCCAGCATTTACCATTTTTATTCACTCACAACCCGCATTCAGAATGAATGCCTTGGTTGGGAAGACTAAGATATGAGACTATCTTAAGCATCTAAAGTGAAACAACCATTTCAGTAACGGGTGCAATAACTCCAAGTATCAGACTGGAATAGTTTAGAAAAATGTATGTTATTTATACTTGAGTAACATAAGATGAATTAATCAATCAATATACACTACCGTTCAAAAGTTTGGGGTCACTTAGAAATGTCCTTGTTTTTGAAAGAAAGGCACATGTTTTGCCCATTAAAATAGCATCAAGTTGATCAAAAATACAGTGTAGACCTTGTTAATGTTGTAAATGACTATTGTAGCTGGAAACGGCAGATTTTTTTTTAATGGAATATCTTCATAGGCGTACAGAGGCCCATTATCAGCAACCATCACTCCTGTGTTCCAATGGCACGTTGTGTTAGCTAATCCAAGTTTATCATTTTAAAGGCTAATTCATCATTAAGAAAACCGTTTTGCAATTATGTTAATGTGACAGGTTAACTTCTTCGAGATAGGGGCGCTCTTTTAATTTTTGGATAAAAACGTTCCGTTTTAAGCAAGATATTATGTCACGAAAAGATGCTCGACTATGCATGTAATTGACAGCTTTGGAAAGTAAAAACTCTGACGTTTCCAAAACTGCAAAGATATTATCTGTGAGTGCCCCAGAACTAATGCTACAGGCGAAACCAAGATTAAATTTCATACAGGAAATGCCCCAGATTCTGAAGGCGCTGTGTTCCAATGTCTCCTTATATGGCTGTGAATGCGCCAGGAATGAGCCTGCACTTTCTGCCGTTTCCCCAAGTGTCTGCAGCATTGTGATGTATTTGTAGGCATATCATTGGAAGATTGACCATAAGAGACTACATTTACCAGGTGTCCGCTCGGTGTCCTGCGTCAAAAATTATTGCGTAATCTCCGGGTCCATGTGCGTTCCATTTCTTCAGAGGAGAAACCAAACTGCCACGAATGATTTATCATCGATAGATATGTGAAAAACACCTTGAGGATTGATTCTAAACAACGTTTGCCATTTTCTGTCGATATTATGGAGTTAATCTGGAAAAAGTTTGCGTTGTAATGACTTAATTCTCAGGTTTTCTTACCCAAACGTGATGAACAACACAGAGCGATTTGTCCTACACAAATAATATTTTTGGAAAAACTGAACATTTGCTATCTAACTGCGAGTCTCCTCATTGAAAACATCTGAAGTTCTTCAAAGGTAAATGATTTTATTTGAATGCGAGGCTTAATGCTATGCTAGGCTATCAATACTCTTATACAAATGCTTGTTTAGCTATGGTTCAAAAGCATATTTTGAAAATCTGAGATGACAGTGTTGTTAACAAAAGGCTAAGCTTGAGAGCTAATATATTTATTTAATTTCATTTGCAATTTTCATGAATAGTTAACGTTGCGTTATGCTAATGAGCTTGAGGCTATGAATAGGATCCCGGATACGGGATTGCTCGTCGCAATCTATGAGCCGGAGATCGATTGCTCTGGTCTCCACCCATATTCCTGGAAATCACGGTCTTTTCTCACTGAACTAAAAGTTGAATTGAGAAAAACAATACCATATCACTCTCGTGATTATTTCTCCCCTGTATTCAGGTACTTTATTGATGATAAAAAAATAGTAATTTAAATGTAATAACTCGCTAACGTTAAGAGTGTTTAAGGTGTGTCTTAGTAACATCTTGAGGAAGTTAGAGTTAAGTTTGCAGAGAGTAATATTAGCCCTGCTCGGTTGTAGCAAAGAATAGCATCATACTGAGAGTAGCTGCCATCTTATGTCGATTGTGAATGAACATGTGCGTTGTTAATAAGATATTTTGCTGTGTGATTTGTATAATGGTTTTTCTGTTGTTTTGTAATGTGTTACTTTTGTGAAATGATTGAACTAAAAGTTTCATTGAGAAAACTATACCATATCACTCTTGTGATTATTTCTCCCCTGTTTTCAGGGCGTAACATTAGCACAGCTGAAAACTGTTGTTCTGATTAAAGAAACAATAAAACTGGCCTTCTTTAGACTAGTTGAGTATCTGTAGCATCAGCATTTGTGGTTTCGATTACAGGCTCAAAATGGCCAGAAACAAATTACTTTCTTCTGAAACTCGTCAGTCTATTCTTGTTCTGAGAAATGAAGGCTATTCCATGAGAGAAACTGCCAATAAACTGAAGATCTCGTACAAAGCAGTGCACTACTCCCTTCACAGCACAGTGCAAACTGTATCTAACCAGAATAGAAAGAGGAGTGGGAGGCCCCGGTGCACAACAGAGCAAGAGTACATTAGAGTGTCTAGTTTGAGAAACAGATGCCTCACAAGTCAACTGGCAGTTTCATTAAATAGTACCTGCAAAGCACCAGTCTCAACATCAACAGTGAAGAGGCGACTTCAGGATGCTGGCCATCTTCAAACAGCAGAAAATACAATATTTTTGTTATTGAAAAGATGTTTCACAATGGTTCAGATGGTACACTGATTCTCTCTCTATATATATTGCTTGTTTTGTCACATATACTGAAATTAGGCAAACTATTAGAATATTAGCAACCAGGAAATGGCAGAGCGATTTCTGCATATTGCACCTTTAACACGGGCCAATTTGTTGCCAATTTGTTGTGCTCTCATCCTTCTAGACCTATCGGCTGCCTTCGATACTGTGAACCATCAGATCCTCCTCTCCACCCTCTCCGAGTTGGGCATCTCCGGCGCGGCCCACGCTTGGATTGCGTCCTACCTGACAGGTCGCTCCTACCAGGTGGCATGGCGAGAATCTGTCTCCTCACCACGCGCTCTCACCACTGGTGTCCCCCAGGGCTCTGTTCTAGGCCCTCTCTTATTCTCGCTATACACCAAGTCACTTGGCTCTGTCATAACCTCACATGGTCTCTCTATCATTGCTATGCAGACGACACACAATTAATCTTCTCCTTTCCCCCTTCTGATGACCAGGTGGCGAATCGCATCTCTGCATGTCTGGCAGACATATCAGTGTGGATGACTGATCACCACCTCAAGCTGAACCTCAGCAAGACGGAGCTCCTCTTCCTCCCGGGGAAGGACTGCCCGTTCCATGATCTCGCCATCACGGTTGACAACTCCATTGTGTCCTCCTCCCAGAGCGCTAAGAACCTTGGCGTGATCCTGGACAACACCCTGACGTTCTCAACTAACATCAAGGCGGTGTCCCGTTCCTGTAGGTTCATGCTCTACAACATCCGCAGAGTACGACCCTGCCTCACACAGGAAGCGGCGCAGGTCCTAATCCAGGCACTTGTCATCTCCGTCTTGATTACTGCAACTCGCTGTTGGCTGGGCTCCCTGCCTGTGCCATTAAACCCCTACAACTCATCCAGAACGCAGCCCGTCTGGTGTTCAACCTTCCCAAGTTCTCTCACGTCACCCCGCTCCTCCGCTCTCTCCACTGGCTTCAGTTGAAGCTCGCATCCGCTACAAGACCATGGTGCTTTGCCTACGGAGCTGTGAGGGGAACGGCACCTCAGTACCTCCAGGCTCTGATCAGGCCCTACACCCAAACAAGGGCACTGCGTTCATCCACCTCTGGCCTGCTCGCCTCCCTACCACTGAGGAAGTACAGTTCCCGCTCAGCCCAGTCAAAACTGTTCGCTGCTCTGGCCCCCAATGGTGGAACAAACTCCCTCACGACGCCAGGACAGCGGAGTCAATCACCACCTTCCGGAGACACCTGAAACCCCACCTCTTCAAGGACTACCTAGGATAGGGTAAGTAAGGGTAAGTAATCCTTCTCACCCCCCTTCTCCCCCAAAAGAAAAGATTTAGATGCAAGTGGCTGTTCCACTGGATGTCATAAGGTGTATGCACCAATTTGTAAGTCGCTCTGGATAAGAGCGTCTGCTAAATGACTTAAATGTAATGTAATGTAAATGAAAGGGACACATCTGCAGGTTTCATACAGTTCAAGAAACTTTCAGAATTCTGGAGAACTGTAGACGCCATGTCAAGAACCCCACACTTATCTCGAAGGTTCTTTATCGGGCAAGAGTTCTCCAAGGAACCTTAGGAACTGAAGATGATTTTCTCAGTACAACATACTCGTTTAAGGGGCTGGATTTAACCTGTATCGCTGAAGTATCACAGAAGATCTACGTTAAAATGTAAAAGTAATATCCGATTGAGCTGACATATGACATATGCCTGACATATGCCGTTTACCGTGAATGCAGTCTTCGCGAACGCGAACATTGCCTTTAAATTTCAGTCGAGCTATAACTCGGACCTTCCACGATTCGGATTGAATCCAGCCTAAACATTGCATGGTCGTCATCGTTTCACCTTTGTGGTCTTAGCCAGTGGTCACAGCGTCTCATAATAAACAGGGTGTTCCACCAATTTGGTGCCCTTTGAGATGCGTATCTTGGTCGACAAAAACGTTTTAACATTCCGTCAAAAAGAGTACATGTTCATTTATACGGAGACTTGATTACACACAGGTGGATTGTATTTATCATCATTAGTCATTTAGGTCAACATTGGATCATTCAGAGATCCTCACTGAACTTCTGGAGAGAGTTTGCTGCACTGAAAGTAAAGGGGCTGAATAATTTTGCACGCCCAATTTTTCAGTTTTGATTTGTTAAAAAAGTTTGAAATATCCAATAAATGTCGTTCTACTTCATGATTGTGTCCCACTTGTTGTTGATTCTTCACAAAAAATTACAGTTTATATCTTTATGTTTGAAGCCTGAAATGTGGCAAAAGGTCGCAAAGTTCAAGGGGGCAGAATACTTTCGCAAGGCACTGTATATAGTTAGTGTGCCCACTCTGGTCTTGGCAGGGTATTGCTTACATGATGAGATTGTTATGGACAAAAGAGTGAGATAGGGTTTATTAGTCAAACGGCAGCCAAGCATCGATCATCATGTCACCAGAATAAGATCCTCAATATTAATTGGAAAGGA
>NW_026283232.1:0-3210 GCF_023373465.1 Oncorhynchus keta | reverse complement strand
CCTTCTCCACTGTGTGTCCTATCTAGTCCTTCTCCACTGTGTCCTATCTAGTCCTTCTCCACTGTGTGTCCTATCTCAGTCCCTTTCTCCACTGTCTGTCCTATCTATCCCTTCTCCACTGTCTGTCCTATCTATCCCTTCTCCACTGTGTGTCCTATCTATCCCTTCTCCACTGTGTATCCTATCTATCCCTTCTCCACTGTGTGTCCCATCTAGTCCCTCTCCACTGTGTCCTATCTATCCCTTCCTCCACTGTGTGTCCCATCTTATCCCTTCTCCACTGTCTGTCCCATCTATCCCTTCTCCACTGTCTGTCCTATCTATCCCTTCTCCACTGTGTGTCCTATCTATCCCTTCTCCACTGTGTGTCCTATCTATCCCTTCTCCACTGTGTGTCCTATCTATCCCTTCTCCACTGTGTGTCCCATCTAGTCCCTTCTCCACTGTGTCCTATCTATCCCTTCTCCACTGTGTGTCCTATCTATCCCTTCTCCACTGTGTGTCCTATCTATCCCTTCTCCACTGTGTGTCCTATCTATCCCTTCTCCACTGTGTGTCCTATCTATCCCTTCTCCACTGTGTGTCCTATCTATCCCTTCTCCACTGTGTGTCCTATCTATCCCTTCTCCACTGTGGTCCTATCTATCCCTTCTCCACTGTGTGTCCTATCTAGTCCCTTCTCCACTGTCTGTCCTATCTATCCTTCTCCACTGTGTGTCCTATCTATCCCTTCTCCACTGTGTGTCCTATCTATCCCTTCTCCACTGTGTGTCCTATCTATCCCTTCTCCACTGTGTGTCCTATCTATCCCTTCTCCACTGTGTGTCCTATCTATCCCTTCTCCACTGTGTGTCCTATCTATCCCTTCTCCACTGTGTGTCCTATCTATCCCTTCTCCACTGTGTGTCCTATCTAGTCCCTTCTCCACTGTGTGTCCTATCTATCCCTTCTCCACTGTGTGTCCTATCTATCCCTTCTCCACTGTGTGTCCTATCTATCCCTTCTCCACTGTCGTGTCCTATCTATCCCTTCTCCACTGTGTGTCCTATCTATCCCTTCTCCACTGTGTGTCCCATCTATCCCTTCTCCACTGTGTGTCCTATCTATCCCTTCTCCACTGTGTGTCCTATCTATCCCTTCTCCACTGTGTGTCCTATCTATCCCTTCTCCACTGTGTGTCCTATCTAGTCCCTTCTCCACTGTGTGTCCTATCTATCCCTTCTCCACTGTGTGTCCTATCTATCCCTTCTCCACTGTCTGTCCTATCTATCCCTTCTCCACTGTGTGTCCTATCTATCCCTTCTCCACTGTGTGTCCTATCTATCCCTTCTCCACTGTGTGTCCTATCTATCCCTTCTCCACTGTGTGTCCTATCTATCCCTTCTCCACTGTTGTCCTATCTATCCCTTCTCCACTGTGTGTCCTATCTATCCCTTCTCCACTGTGTGTCCCATCTATCCCTTCTCCACTGTGTGTCCTATCTATCCCTTCTCCACTGTGTGTCCTATCTATCCCTTCTCCACTGTGTGTCCTATCTATCCCTTCTCCACTGTCTGTCCTATCTATCCCTTCTCCACTGTGTGTCCTATCTATCCCTTCTCCACTGTCTGTCCTATCTATCCCTTCTCCACTGTGTGTCCTATCTATCCCTTCTCCACTGTGTCCTATCTATCCCTTCTCCACTGTGTGTCCTATCTATCCCTTCTCCACTGTGTGTCCTATCTATCCCTTCTCCACTGTGTCCTATCTATCCCTTCTCCACTGTGTGTCCTATCTATCCCTTCTCCACTGTGTGTCCTATCTATCCCTTCTCCACTGTGTGTCCTATCTATCCCTTCTCCACTGTGTGTCCTGTCTATCCCTTCTCCACTGTGTGTCCTATCTAGTCCTTCTCCACTGTGTCCTATCTATCCCTTCTCCACTGTGTGTCCTATCTATCCCTTCTCCACTGTCTGTCCTATCTATCCCTTCTCCACTGTCTGTCCTATCTATCCCTTCTCCACTGTGTGTCCTATCTATCCCTTCTCCACTGTGTGTCCTATCTATCCCTTCTCCACTGTGTGTCCTATCTAGTCCCTTCTCCACTGTGTGTCCTATCTATCCCTTCTCCACTGTGTGTCCTATCTATCCTTCTCCACTGTTGTCCTATCTATCCCTTCTCCACTGTGTCCTATCTATCCCTTCTCCACTGTGTGTCCTATCTATCCCTTCTCCACTGTGTGTCCTATCTATCCCTTCTCCACTGTGTGTCCTATCTATCCCTTCTCCACTGTGTGTCCTATCTATTCCTTCTCCACTGTGTGTCCTATCTATCCCTTCTCCACTGTCTGTCCTATCTATCCCTTCTCCACTGTGTGTCCTATCTATCCCTTCTCCACTGTGTGTCCTATCTATCCCTTCTCCACTGTGTGTCCTATCTATCCCTTCTCCACTGTCTGTCCTATCTATCCCTTCTCCACTGTGTGTCCTATCTATCCCTTCTCCACTGTGTGTCCTATCTATCCCTTCTCCACTGTGTGTCCTATCTATCCCTTCTCCACTGTGTGTCCTATCTATCCCTTCTCCACTGTGTGTCCTATCTAGTCCCTTCTCCACTGTCTGTCCTATCTATCCCTTCTCCACTGTGTGTCCTATCTATCCCTTCTCCACTGTGTGTCCTATCTATCCCTTCTCCACTGTGTGTCCTATCTATCCCTTCTCCACTGTGGTCCTATCTATCCCTTCTCCACTGTGTGTCCTATCTATCCCTTCTCCACTGTGTGTCCTATCTATCCCTTCTCCACTGTGTGTCCTATCTATCCCTTCTCCACTGTGTGTCCTATCTATCCCTTCTCCACTGTGTGTCCTATCTATCCCTTCTCCACTGTGTGTCCTATCTATCCCTTCTCCACTGTGTGTCCTATCTATCCTCTCCACTGTGTGTCCTATCTAGTCCCTTCTCCACTGTGTGTCCCATCTATCCCTTCTCCACTGTGTGTCCTATCTATCCCTTCTCCACTGTCTGTCCTATCTAGTCCTTCTCCACTGTGTGTCCTATCTATCCCTTCTCCACTGTGTGTCCTATCTATCCCTTCTCCACTGTGTGTCCCATCTATCCCTTCTCCACTGTGTGTCCATATCTATCCCTTTCTCCACTGTGTGTATCCTATCTATCCCTTCTCCACTGTGTGTCCTATCTTCAGTCCTTCTCCACTGTGTGTCCTATCTATC
>NW_026283231.1:0-1524 GCF_023373465.1 Oncorhynchus keta | reverse complement strand
AACCACTAAGGATTAGAGGAACACCTAATGACAGTCCCAACCACTAGGATTAGGAGGGAACACCTCATGACAGTCCCAACCACTAAGGATTAGAGCAACACCTAATGACAGTCCCAACCACTAAGGATTAGAGGAACACCTAATGACAGTCCCAACCAATAAGGATTAGAGGAACACCTTATGACAGTCCCAACCACTAAGGATTAGAGCAAAACCTAATGACAGTCCCAACCACTAAGGATTAGAGGAACACCTAATGACAGTCCCAACCAATAAGGATTAGAGGAACACCTTATGACAGTCCCAACCACTAAGGATTAGAGGAACACCTAATGACCGTCCCAACCACTAAGGATTAGAGGAACACCTAATGACAGTCCCAACCAATAAGGATTAGAGGAACACGTGACCTAATGACAGTCCCAACCACTAAGGATTAGCGGATCACGTGACCTAATGACAGTCCCAACCACTAAGGATTAGAGGATCACGTGACCTAATGACAGTCCCAACCACTAAGGATTAGAGGAACACCTAATGACAGTCCCAACCACTAAGGATTAGAGGATCACGTGACCTAATGACAGTCCCAACCACTAAGGATTAGAGGAACGCCTAATGAAAGTCCCAACCACTAAGGATTAGAGGAACGCCTAATGAAAGTCCCAACCACTAAGGATTAGAGGAACACCTAATGACAGTTCCAACCACTAAGGATTAGAGGAACACCTAATGACAGTCCCAACCACTAAGGATTAGAGGAACACCTAATGACAGTCCCAACCACTAAGGATTAGAGGAACACCTAATGACAGTCCCAACCACTAAGGATTAGAGGAACACCTAATGACAGTCCCAACCACTAAGGATTAGAGGAACACCTAATGACAGTCCCAACCACTAAGGATGAGAGGAACACCTAATGACAGTCCCAACCACTAAGGATTAGAGGAACACCTAATGACAGTCCCAACCACTAAGGATTAGAGGAACACCTAATGACAGTCCCAACCACTAAGGATTATTTTGAATTCATAGCAGGAGCAACATGACCTCACCATGACGACAGAACAAATCCACTATCTTGGGCAGTATAGATAACTCTTGTTCTCTCAGAGTCTGGCTGTTGTTTTCACACCTAACCCAGACCCTGCTGCCAGAAAGACATACCTCCCTACCTCCACCCTTGAGGCTGTGTCCTGCGCACACACACACACACACACACACACACACACACACACACACACACACACCTCCTAAAAGGAGAGAGAATAGGGAGGAGGAGTCTTTTAAACAAATAAATAATGTGCTGTCATAGAAGCCCGTCTGGCAGCGGGGTGACTCACTAACAGAAGACAACACACGTGTGCTGTAGTACTGTGTCTCCTCTTTCACAGCTAACAACTACAACTCCCATGAGGCCGAGCTGCTGGATGGAATCTCAGATTCCTGCATGCCATGACACACCTGAGAAGGCTTTAGGCTGTCAGCGGTGGTGGAGGCTGTGATGCAGCAAGACGGTAT
>NW_026283230.1:0-2788 GCF_023373465.1 Oncorhynchus keta | reverse complement strand
TTACTTATATAGCCCCAGCCTAAAACCCCAAACAGCAAGCAATGCAGGTGTAGAAGCACGGTGGCTAGGAAAAACCCCTAGAAAGACAAAAACCTAGGAAGAAACCTAGAGAGGAACCAGGCTATGAGGGTGGCCAGTCCTCTTCTGGCTGTGCCGGGTGGAGATCACAGTGGTTGTAGAGGGTGCAACAGGTCAGCACCTCAGGAGTAAATGTCAGTTGGCTTTTCAAAGCCGATCATTAAGAGTATCTCTACCGCTCCTGCGGTCTCTAGAGAGTTGAAAACAGCAGGTCTGGGACAGGTAGCACGTCTGGTGAACAGGTCAGGGTTCCATAGCCGCAGGCAGAACAGTTGAAACTGGAGCAGCAGCACGGCCGGGTGGACTGGGGACAGCAAGGAGTCATCATGCCAGGTAGTCCTGACGCATGGTCCAAGGGCTCAGGTCCTCCGAGAGAGAAGGAGAGAAAGAGAGAGCAGACTTAAATTCACACAAGACACCGGATAAGACAGGAAAAGTACTCCAGATATAACATACTGACCCTAGCCCCCACCCACTTTGCCATAACTCTAGACAATATTCTGCTGCTGATGCCAGATGCCATAGCAGTCTCTCTCTGATGTAAAGCAGAGGGTCACTGAGCATGTACTGCATGTGATGGGAGACTTCATCTTGCAAACACAGCAACGCCTCCATGCTGTGCCCTTTTGGCCCTTGGGCACATCCATGCCTGCAGAAATATATTTGGGTAGATGAACACTTGTGGCAGGAGCAGAAGGGACAGGGCTTGGTGCAGTGGTGCTGTAGCCAGCAAGCTCCCTGATGAGCTGCTCTCTGAAGGCTTTCTGTGAGAGGAAGGGCTTTCCACAGGTCTTCGCCATTTCCTTGTGTAGGATGAATGCATTCACCACCGCGATGTCGATGAAATGATAGAAGAAGGTCTTGTACCATTTCATTGTCTTATGGAGGACATTGTAGTAGCCTATTAGCGCGTCTGACAGGTCCACTCCTCCCATGCTCTTGTTGTAGTCCTTCACGGCAGCTGGAATGGGGACATTTTTGGTGGTCCATGCCCCGGCACCGTCCTTCACACGCCTGACAACATAATCCTCACTGAAGGACTTGTGGAGCACATCACCACCTCTCTGGCGTCCATCCACTTTACAAACAGCAGGCCATCTTCACGGCTCCATCGCATGGTCCCCCGCTCAGCCCGCTTAGGCATGTCGTCCACCTTCGTCTTCGGGAAGCCCACCCTGTTGGTACGGATTGTGCCACAAGCCCACACATCCAGCTTCCTAAGGTCTGCAAACAGGGCAGGGCTTGTGTAGAAGTTATCCACAAACAGTTTGTAGCCCTTCCCGAGCAGTTGAAAATCCAACTAACTCCATTACAGAGTCATAGCTGAGTCCCTTACCGGTCGCAAAACTGTTCTTCCCTCGTAGACCAAGAAATTGCACGTGTAGGCACACGCAGCATCAGCCAACACAAACAGCTTCAGACCACACTTGGTTGGTTTGTTTCTCATGTACTGTTTGAGTCCAATTCTGACCTTCGAGGCCACCATCCTCTCATCGATTGACACGTTCTGGGCCGGCTGAAAGTACGTCTTGCAGGCCTCGACTATGCTGTGGTAGAGAGGTTTGATTTAGCACAGTCTATCAAACGCTGCTGTGCCCTCTTCTTCTCATTGTCTTCATCAACCTTCGGGTCACTGATATTAAGCGCCTGTGAGATAACCAGAAACCTTTTGCAGGACATAATAGTCATGGGGAAGGGCAGTTGGTACAGAGCTGACGTTTTCCAGTAGTCCCTCAGGCTTTTCAGCTTCACCAGCCCCATGTAGATGACCAGTGAGAGGTAGCAGAAAAACTCTGACATGGATATGGGCTTCCATGCTACCTTTTGCCTGCTTGCTTCTTCTCCCAAACTTATTTGTGTTACAAACGAGCGAATCTACAACAGATTGTGTGAAAAACAGCTGAAAAAGCTGAAGGGGGCTGTAAGTTGAAGTCATACTCACCTGAGGTCCTGGCTTCCTTTTCGGCCTAAAAGTTGGTTGGGGTGGCTCCACATCATCTTCTAGGATGGTGTGCCAACGCCCTTCTGTCCCTCTGTTAGCGGGTGGCACACTTCTTCCCTCTTCCTCTTCTTTGTCAGTGCCTTAACACCTCTAGATGGCCCGGGAGGTGTGGAGCCAGAGACAGCAGGGGTACCGCTGGACGAACCAGCTTCAGAGGGGGATGGACAAGTTAGCAATGGGGGCTCCCAGTCGGAGTCAGTGCCACTGTGAAAGAAAATGTTCAGTTAGAATAGTTTCACGTATGAGCCCTGTATCAACAGCTATAATAAACAGATATATAGAGTACAGGGCCTGCCTCAAATAGGGCCGTGGGGTGGAGCAGCAGCTGGTAGACCATGCTCCCTCTAATGTAGACTGATTGGAGGAAGCATGCTGGCTGTGTTGAGCTATATGGGTTTGCACTCACACTATGATCGTTCTCATACAAACAAACAGACTCTCACTCACAATGACCAGCTAACGTTTTTATTTTTTATTTTACCTTTATTTAACCAGGCAAGTCAGTTAAGAACAAATTCTTATTTTCAATGTCGGCCTAGGAACAGTGGGTTAACTGGTCTAGGAACAGTGGGTTAACTGGCCTAGGAACAGTGGGTTAACTGGCCTAGGAACAGTGGGTTAACTGGCCTAGGAACAGTGGGTTAACTGGTCTGGGAACAGTGGGTTAACTGGTCTAGGAACAGTGGGTTAACTGGTCTAGGAACAGTG
>NW_026283229.1:0-6852 GCF_023373465.1 Oncorhynchus keta | reverse complement strand
TTAAAGGGAGAGATAGTATTACTAAACAAATTAAAGGGGAGAGATAGTATTACTAAACAAATGAAAGGGGGAGAGATAGTATTACTAAACAAATTAAAGGGGAGAGATAGTATTACTAAACAAATTAAAGGGGAGAGATAGTATCAAATCAAATCAAATCAAATTTTATTTGTCACATACACATGGTTAGCAGATGTTAATGCGAGTGTAGCGAAATGCTTGTGCTTCTAGTTCCGACAATGCAGTGATAACCAACAAGTAATCTAACTAACAATTCCAAAACTACTGTCTTATACACAGTGTAAGGGGATAAAGAATATGTCCATAAGGATATATGAATGAGTGATGGTACAGAGCAGCATACAGTAGATGGTATCGAGTACAGTATATACATATGAGATGAGTATGTAGACAAAGTAAACAAAGTGGCATAGTTAAAGTGGCTAGTGATACATGTATTACATAAGGATGCAGTCGATGATGTAGAGTACAGTATATACGTATGCATATGAGATGAATAATGTAGGGTAAGTAACATTATATAAGGTAGCATTGTTTAAAGTAGCTAGTGATATATTTACATCATTTCCCATCAATTCCCATTATTAAAGTGGCTGGAGTTGGGTCAGTGTCAATGACAGTGTGTTGGCAGCAGCCACTCAATGTTAGTGGTGGCTGTTTAACAGTCTGATGTCCTTGAGATAGAAGCTGTTTTTCAGTCTCTCGGTCCCAGCTTTGATGCACCTGTACTGACCTCGCCTTCTGGATGATAGCGGGGTGAACAGGCAGTGGTTCGGGTGGTTGATGTCCTTGATGATCTTTATGGGCTTCCTGTAACATCGGGTGGTGTAGGTGTCCTGGAGGGCAGGTAGTTTACCCCCGGTGATGCGTTGTGCAGACCTCACTACCCTCTGGAGAGCCTTACGGTTGAGGGCGGAGCAGTTGCCGTACCAGGCGGTGATACAGCCCGCCAGGATGCTCTCGATTGTGCATCTGTAGAAGTTTGTGAGAGCTTTTGGTGACAAGCCGAATTTCTTCAGCCTCCTGAGGTTGAAGAGGCGCTGCTGCGCCTTCTTCACGACGCTGTCAGTGTGAGTGGACCAATTAAGTTTGTCTGTGATGTGTATGCCGAGGAACTTAAAACTTGCTACCCTCTCCACTACTGTTCCATCGATGTGGATAGTGGGGTGTTCCCTCTGCTGTTTCCTGAAGTCCACAATCATCTCCTTAGTTTTGTTGACGTTGAGTGTGAGGTTATTTTCCTGACACCACACTCCGAGGGCCCTCACCTCCTCCCTGTAGTCCGTCTCGTCATTGTTGGTAATCAAGCCTACCACTGTTGTGTCGTCCGCAAACTTGATGATTGAGTTGGAGGCGTGCGTGACCACGCAGTCGTGGGTGAACAGGGAGTACAGGAGAGGGCTCAGAACGCACCCTTGTGGGGCCCCCGTGTTGAGGATCAGCGGGGAGGAGATGTTGTTGCCTACCCTCACCACCTGGGGGCGGCCCGTCAGGAAGTCCAGTACCCAGTTGCACAGGGTGGGGTCGAGACCCAGGGTCTCGAGCTTGATGACGAGCTTGGAGGGTACTATAGTGTTGAATGCCGAGCTGTAGTCGATGAACAGCATTCTCACATAGGTATTCCTCTTGTCCAGGTGGGTTAGGGCAGTGTGCAGTGTGGTTGAGATTGCATTACGAAACAAATGAAAGGGGGGAGAGATACTATTACTAAACAAATGAAAGGGGGGAGAGATAGTATTACTAAACCAAGAGGAGTCGTATTATCTGATTGAGATGACATTAGGGTAATATGTAGCCCGTAGAGGTGGTTGAGGGCATTTAGAATAGTACAAATCAAATCAAAGGTAGCAGATTTTTATCGCAGGTGCAGCGAAATGCTTGTGCTTCTAGCTCCAACAGTGCAGCAGTACCTAGCAATACAAAACAATACACATTTCATCCAAAAAAAGTTAAAAAAAATAAATAAATAAATGAAGAAATATAAGAATGAGACCGGAATATATTCTATCTTTCAAAATACAGAAATCATCCCCATATTCTACAAACAGGGATGCTTTCTGTACTTTTGTCAGGCGTATGTGTATAGGTGGCAGGGAAGTCAGGCGTATGTCTATAGGTGGCAGGGAAGTCAGGCGTATGTCTATAGGTGGCAGGGAAGTCAGGCGTATGTCTATAGGTGGCAGGGAAGTCAGGCGTATGTGTATAGGTGGCAGGGAAGTCAGGCGTATGTCTATAGGTGGCAGGGAAGTCAGGCGTATGTCTATAGGTGGCAGGGAAGTCAGGCGTATGTCTATAGGTGGCAGGGAAGTCAGGCGTATGTCTATAGGTGGCAGGGAAGTCAGGCGTATGTCTATAGGTGGCAGGGAAGTCAGGCGTATGTCTATAGGTGGCAGGGAAGTCAGGCGTATGTCTATAGGTGGCAGGGAAGTCAGGCGTATGTCTATAGGTGGCAGGGAAGTCAGGCGTATGTCTATAGGTGGCAGGGAAGTCAGGCGTATGTCTATAGGTGGCAGGGAAGTCAGGCGTATGTGTATAGGTGGCAGGGAAGTCAGGCGTATGTCTATAGGTGGCAGGGAAGTCAGGCGTATGTCTATAGGTGGCAGGGAGGTCAGGCGTATGTGTATAGGTGGCAGGGAGGTCAGGCGTATGTGTATAGGTGGCAGGGAAGTCAGGCGTATGTCTATAGGTGGCAGGGAAGTCAGGTGTATGTGTATAGGTGGCAGGGAAGTCAGGCGTATGTCTATAGGTGGCAGGGAAGTCAGGCGTATGTCTATAGGTGGCAGGGAAGTCAGGCGTATGTCTATAGGTGGCAGGGAGGTCAGGCGTATGTCTATAGGTGGCAGGGAGGTCAGGCGTATGTGTATCGGTGGCAGGGAAGTCAGGCGCAGGAGAGTCAAACGAAGTGTAAAATGGAGTCTTTTAATAATGTCCTAGTAACATGCTCCATAACACTAAACAGGAAAAGAACATAAACAAAATATGGTGCACGAAGACCCGACGCGCACCTATACAACAAACAACACTACACTGACAATAAACAATCTCTGACAAAGACATGAGGGGAAACAGAGGGTTAAATACACAACAGGTAATGAATGGGATAGAAAACAGGTGTGTGGGAAGACAAGACAAAACCAATGGAAAATGAAAAAAGGATCAATGATGGCTAGAAGACCGGTGACGTCGAACGCCGAGCACCGCCCGAACAAGGAGAGACAACGACTTCGGCAGACTTTAAATGTTTACATATCTTGAAAACGGGATTGCTGACAAGCTAAACATTTGTAGACTATATCAACAATGGACTAATAGAAACAAAATACCAAAATATACTTTTGGTGAGGAATTTTCCTTTAAACGTTTGATAAAAACTACAGATTTTACTAGTAAACTGATTTATTGCCTACAAGCGATTTTTGAGAACAACATCATTAAAAAGTATGTTTGTGAGGTAGAAACATAGACATTATGATATATACTCCAATGTGTCACTATGACAATAACTATTGATGTAAAAAAAAAAAAAAAGCTCCTACAGTGCAGTAATACAATATCAATACAATGCAGGTGCTTCTACACCTGCATTGCTTGCTGTTTGGGGTTTTAGGCTGGGTTTCTGTACAGCACTTTGAGATATCAGCTGATGTACGAAGGGCTTTATAAATACATTTGATTTGAAATTTGATTTGATACTAATATGCAAATAATCCAAAAAGTCGTAAACAAGAAACACATGCTAAACAGTATGGGCCCGATTCCGACTAGGGATCCGACGCACTACTCATTATTTGGTATTCAGACATGCAGTACTTTTATTCAGTCACGTAACTCACTCTGCTGGAGTGGCTACACTGCACGCTCTGAATACATTTAACTCAACTACTGAAAACCCTTCCACACAGAATTGTCATAAACTTTTCTACTTCAGTTTGCTGCCATATGATTGGATTTCACATTTGTCTCCAGAGGTTACAAGGTAATTTCCTTATTAGAACGGATGACTCATTTACCTGGCTCTTACCAATATCTATTATCAAGTGGTAAATGACTGTGTATGGAGAATGCTGTTATTTCTATTAGAGGAGGATGTTTTTCCACTTGGAATAGATAGGTTTGCTAGTTTCCTGACATGTAAAGGTGGTGAAATTACTAAGGAATTAGGTCACAGTCAGAAGGTACATCTCTATATACCTTCATTCATTGGATCTCCACAACAAACGAATAGCGGGTGCATGGCACGCTATTACTGTGTTTAAGTTTAAGGTCAGAATACACCACAAAGAGAAAAGTGAATAAAAAGTGAATTATGTATAATTCACAGTGCACTGGGAAAGTATTCAGACCCCTTGACGTTTCAGCACATTTTTGTTAAGTTACAGCCTCATTCTCAAATGGATTCAATAGTTTTTTTTCTTCTTCATCAATCTACACATCGCCCCATAATGACATCACAATACCCCACGATGACATCACAATACCCCATAATGACATCACAATACCCCATAATGACATCACAATACGGGATTTCCTCCCATTCTTCTCTGCAGATCCTCTCAAGCCCTGTCAGGTTGGATGGCGAGCGTCGCTGCACAGCTATTTTCAGGTCTCTCCAGATATATTAGATCGTGTTCAACTCCTGGCTCTGGCTGGGCCACTCAATAACATTCAGAAACTTGTACCGAAGCCACTCCTGCGTTGTCTTGGTTGTGTGCTTAGGGTTGTTGTCCTGTTGGAAGGTGACCCTTCGCCCCGGTCTGAGGTCCTGACCGCTCTGGACCAGGATTTCATCAAGGATCTCTCTGTACTTTTCCTCAATCTTGACTAGTCTCCCCGTCCCTGCCACTGAAAGTCATCCCCACAGCGTGATACTGCCACCGCCATGCTTCACTGTACGGATGGTGCCAGGTTTTCTTCCAGCCATGACGTTTGGCATTCAAGCCAAATAATTCAATCAAATGAAATTGTATTTGTCGTGTGTGTCAGGACTGATATAGACCTTACAGTGAAATGCTTACAATCTCATGGTCTGAGAGTCCTTTAGGTGCCATTAGGCAAACTCCAAGTGGGCTGTCGTGTGTCTTCTACTGAGGAGTGGGCCACTCTACCATAAACGTGCGATTGATGGAGTGCTGCAGAGATGGTTGTCCTCCTGGAAGGTTCTCCCGTCTCCACAGAGGAACTCTGGAGCTCTGTCAGAATGACCATCGGGTTCTTGGTCACCTCCCTGACCCAAGGCCCTTCTCTCCCGATTGCTCAGTGTGGCTCAGCGCCTAGTTCTAGGAAGAGTCTTGGTGGTTCCAAACTACTTCCATTTAGGAATGATGGAGACCACTGTGTTCTTGGGGACCATTCAACGTAGCAAAGGGTCAGAATACTTATGTAAATAAAGTATATTTGTTTTTAACTTTAAATACATATTCTGAAATTTCAAAAAAACCTGTTTTCACTTTGTCATTATGGGCTACTGTGTGTAGATGGATGAGGAGTTTGTTTTTGTTTAATCAATTTTAGAAAAGGGCAGTACTGTATAGTACTGCAGAATACTACATTAAAAGGCAGTACTGTATAGTACTGCAGCATACTACATTAAAGGCAGTACTGTATAGTACTGCAGCATACTACATTAAAAGGCAGTACTGTATAGTACTGCAGCATACTACATTAAAAGGCAGTACTGTATAGTACTGCAGCATACTACATTAAAAGGCAGTACTGTATAGTACTGCAGCATACTACATTAAAAGGCAGTACTGTATAGTACTGCAGCATACTACATTAAAAGGCAGTACTGTATAGTACTGCAGCATACTACATTAAAAGGCAGTACTGTATAGTACTGCAGCATACTACATTAAAAGGCAGTACTGTATAGTACTGCAGCATACTACATTAAAAGGCAGTACTGTATAGTACTGCAGCATACTACATTAAAAGGCAGTACTGTATAGTACTGCAGCATACTACATTAAAAGGCAGTACTGTATAGTACTGCAGCATACTACATTAAAAGGCAGTACTGTATAGTACTGCAGCATACTACATTAAAAGGCAGTACTGTATAGTACTGCAGCATACTACATTAAAAGGCAGTACTGTATAGTACTGCAGCATACTATATTAAAGGCAGTACTGTATAGTACTGCAGCATACTACATTAAAAGGCAGTACTGTATAGTACTGCAGAATACTACATTAAAAGGCAGTACTGTATAGTACTGCAGCATACTACATTAAAAGGCAGTACTGTATAGTACTGCAGAATACTACATTAAAAGGCAGTATTGTATAGTACTGCAGAATACCTACATTAAAAGGCAGTACTGTATAGTACTGCAGCATACTACATTAAAAGGCAGTACTGTATAGTACTGCAGAATACCACATTAAAAGGCAGTACTGTATAGTACTGCAGCATACCTACATTAAGAGGCAGTACTGTATAGTACTGCAGCATACTACATTAAAAGGCAGTACTGTATAGTACTGCAGCATACTACATTAAAGGCAGTACTGTATCGTACTGCAGCATACTACATTAAAAGGCAGTACTGTATAGTACTGCAGAATACTACATTAAAAGGCAGTACTGTATAGTACTGCAGAATACTACATTAAAAGGCAGTAGTGTATAGTACTGCAGCATACTACATTAAAAGGCAGTACTGTATAGTACTGCTGCATACTATATTAAAAGGCAGTACTGTATAGTACTGCAGCATACTACATTAAAAGGCAGTACTGTATAGTACTGCAGAATACTTACATTAAAAGGCAGTACTGTATAGTACTGCAGCATACTACATTAAAAGGCAGTACTGTATAGTACTGCAG